>NC_091742.1:64450926-64728426 GCF_043380555.1 Nothobranchius furzeri
GGAAAAATACACATCATCACTTCAAAAGAAAATTTTACATCTGGAGTTTATCCTGAAATAATGAATCGGTTGTTTCACACAAAGTCTACATCAAAGCAATACTTTTTTAGCCTCTAGGGTAAACATTTTTGTAAATTTAGAAGCTCAAATGGTTCTAGTTCAACATTTTTGTTGAATAAACATTCATTAAAAAATATTTATCATTACATTTTTATCTGTTTTCTGCTCTGCTGTTGAGAACAAAACAAGTTAAACTGAATGTTGTCTTAAATATTTGACTTATGTGTCATTTATAATCAAAGGAACTGAGGTCATAAAGTTGTGACAGGTTGGGCTGACTGGCTTTTATCATTGAGTCAAACAAGCAAAATATCAGAGACGTTTCATTCATTAGCAAAAGCAAACTATGAAAAGGTTAGCATTTAAACGCTGCAGATTAAAATATGACAAATGCTTTCTCTTTGAGGCCATTATCTCTCCTTCTTCTCAGCTGCTGCCATGATCTGGTCGGCTGTTGCTAAGTAACTTGTTATTCTGGGACATTCTTTGTCAAATATATATCTCAGTTAAATCTCATTTGCCCAGGGTCAGAGGAGTGGGAGTGTTTGTTCAATGAAATTCGCTGTGAGTCACTTGAAGGAAGAAAAAGCATCGCTTTAACATCAGCATTCACTGACAGATTTCTTTCATTTGAAGATCTTGAGTTTGCATCACAGTGATCTGCTGACATTTTCTGTTTTTCTAAACCTCCACTTGGACGCGCTTCAAAATACCCTAAATGGTTTATTTGAAAAAGCTGGCCTTGAGCTATCCGAGCATGAATACAAACACTGACTGGCACAAAGTGTGGAGTTTTATCTGTGAATGCACTGATATGCTGGAGAGAAACCCGGATAGTCCTCCTGCTGAGGAGCACAAATAAGTGAAAGAAAAACATCCGTCAGTGTTTGAATTTAAATTAAATCACATTTTAAATGGCATTTACACGACCTCCCTTGAGCTTGGATGGATTTTATAAATGGAGTCACAAATTTAGATGCTTATAAACTTTTTTCCCTAAAACCAGTGGCTTCTCAGGTCAAGACCCTGCTGTTAGGGTTAGGGTTAACCAAAGATCCCATTTAGGCACAATAGATTTTACCAACACCTTCCTGGGAAAAGTTAAACGCACTTTCGTCATTTCAGAAATTATATTACCGCAGTTTATATCAAGGAGATTACGCTCAGCTACTAACACACCTTGTAGCTCGAAAAGTAAAGGTGATGATTCCTCCACTGAGAACTGAAATGTGCAGCTCCACCTTTAATTATGTGACCACTGTCATGTGATGCTGGAACAGCTACAAAACGTGCATCAATTGATTCTATTCTGTGCAAATCAGATCCTATATAGTTGATTTTTGATTACTCTTTCTTTTATACCTTAATGATATTGCTTTGGTTTCAAAATTATTCAAGTTCATACTACCGTAAATCCTCTAAGACAGGCCCGGGCCTGTATTTGACTCAAGCTCATCAAGCTCCAGGCCTTTATTGGAAGGAGGACCAGAATTAGAGGCAGGCCTCTATTTCTATTTGAGCAAAATGAACTAATGGTTCGCTGGAGTTTTTGACAATTAAAATTGCGCCCATATTTTCAAAGTTAAACACATTTCTTTTAACAAAGTTTCTGCTTCTGCCCCCCCCCCCCCCTGCGCAGCGGCCGCAAACTCACTGATGCACCTGCAGCCTCTCGGAGCTCCTGCTGCTCTAAACATTGAAATAATTATTTCATTTTCTGTTCCTCACTTCTGATTACCTTCAAAGGTGTCTGTTTGTTGCAACCACCAGGTACAAAACCTAACTTGTTTTTATTTGACTATTTTTCTGTCCTGCCTGTTTATTATCTTCCTGCATCTCCTCTCAATCCTAAAGAGAAACTGATACCTGGGTTCATATATATTCACCTTATGAGTTACCTTTGAACTGCAGTTCTAAAAGATCTACCGACCGCAAAAACAGCGGAGTGCTCGCCGACCGCATCAGTTAGGTGCGTCACCGGAGGACAAAACAGGTGATGCGCCCCGCTCCATGCAGCGAAACGCATCAGGCACAAATAAAAGAATAAAAAACAGAAAACATAAAAGGAAATGAGCCGACATGAAAGATCGCGTGTTAAATTAGTTTTTGAGGTGGCGACACCTGATTTGATAATGTTACTGTGGCCGTGCTCAGGACGCAGATGTCTGGAGCGCGTCAACAGTCAGAGCTTTGCATGCACAAGCTGGTTAAGGTTAGGATGGGGGTGAGGGGAAGGTTAAATTGCAAGAGGGTAAACGTCACAATTTGGTTAAATGTCCGTTTTACGGCAGGTGTCATTGCCGACGGTCTGGCACAGCGCGTTGGACCCCGACGCGCAGGAGCTTGTCACCTGCTGACAGCAGGCTGCTGTCTTTTCCGAGGACTGCATCTTGCCGGTCATTATCACATGACAGCGACTAGTCGATGGCAGGCATAAAAAGTCACTACAGAGCGGTGAAGTCGGCTAGTGACTAGTTCATACAACCCCTGCTACTGCTCCCCAAAGTGTTCTATAGCATAATCAACACATTCTCTTTGTACTTGATATCAAATTTTCGCCTCCTCTTCGTCTCCGCACGGTTAAAGTTACCCTCGCGGTCTATCACTGGCAAATCAAAAGTGAGATGGATGACACAACCGCCCCCCGTACTTGCTTGTTACCACATTCCAACCGGCCACAATAAAAAACCGGCCATTATTCACCTCCGCCGACTCCGACACCGGCCAAAATATGATACTCGGCAGTTAATTAAATACAGGCTAATATTAGAGGATTTACGGTATTTGCAGAAGACACTACCTTATTTTATTCAGGAGAAAATATAAAAGATGTTTTAAATGTGGTTGAAAATGAATTTACAAAAATTAAAATGTGGTTTGATATCAATAGGCTTTCTTTAAATATGGATAAAACTAAATTTATAGTTTTTTGTAGTAGTAAAAAATGTGCTGATGCATCAATAAATGCTGAAGGAATTGAGATAGAAAGAGTAAAAAAAGTTAAGTTTTTAGGTGTTATTATTGACGAACATTTATCGTGGAAGTCTCACATAAATTATATTAAAATTAAAATATCTCGAGCTATTTCAGTACTAAATAAGACGAAGGAATTGTTGAACATAAAAGCTTTGCATATCCTGTATAACTCGTTAATTCTTCCATATCTGACATATTGTATCGAAGTATGGGGAAGTACCTGCAAAAGTGGATACAGGGATCATACTGATCCAATGTTTTCACAACTAGACCTAATGAAATTTGACAAACTAGTAGAATATAATTTATTAAAACTTATGTACAAAGCACATAAAGGAATTCTACCAATACATACAGTGGGGCAAAAAAGTATTTAGTCAGCCACCAATTGTGCAAGTTCTCCTACTTAAAATGATGACAGAGATCAGTAATTTACATCATAGGTACACTTCAACTGTGAGAGACAGAATGTGAAAAAAAATCCATGAATTCACATGACAGGATTTTTGAAGAATTTATTTGTAAATCAGGGTGGAATATAAGTATTTGGTCACTTCAAACAAGGAAAATCTCTGGCTCTCACAGACCTGTAACGTCTTCTTTAAGAAGCTTTTCTGTCCTCCACTCGTTACCTGTATTAATGGCACCTGTTTGAACGCATTATCTGTATAAAAGACACCTGTCCACAGCCTCAAACAGTCAGACTCCAAACTCCACTATGGCCAAGACCAAAGAGCTTTCGAAGGACACCAGGAAAAGAATTGTAGACCTGCACCAGACTGGGAAGAGTGAATCTACAATAGGCAAGCAGCTTGGTGTGAAAAATCAACTGTGGGAGCAATTATCAGAGAATGGAAGACATACAAGACCACTGATAATCTCCCTCGATCTGGGGCTCCACACAACATCTCATCCCATGGGGTCAAAATGATTATGAGAACGGTGAGCAAGAATCCCAGAACCACATGGGGGGACCTGGTAAATGACCTGCAGAGAGCTGGGACCACAGTAACAAAGGTCACCATCAGTAACACACTACAACGGCAGGGAATCAAATCCTGCAGTGCCAGACGTGTTCCGCTGCTGAAGCCAGTGCATGTCCAGGCTCGTCTGAAGTTTGCCAGAGAGCACATGGATGATACAGCAGAGGATTGGGAGAATGTCATGTGGTCAGATGAAACCAAAGTAGAACTTTTTGGTATAAACTCAACTCGTCGTGTTTGGAGGAAGAAGAATACTGAGTTGCATCCCAAGAACACCATACCTACTGTGAAGCATGGGGGTGGGAACATCATGCTTTGGGGCTGTTTTTCTGCTAAGGGGACAGGACGACTGATCCGTGTTAAGGACAGAATGAATGGGGCCATGTATCGTGAGATTCTGAGCCAAAACCTCCTTCCATTAGTGAGAACTTTGAAGATGAAACGTGGCTGGGTCTTCCAACACGACAATGATCCCAAACACCGCCCGGGCAACAAAGGAGTGGCTCCATAAAAAGCATTTGAAAGTCCTGGAGTGGCCTAGCCAGTCTCCAGACCTCAACCCCATAGAAAATCTGTGGAGGGAGTTGAAAGTCCGTGTTGCTCGGCGACAGCCCCAAAACATCACTGCTCTCGAGAAGATCTGCATGGAGGAATGGGCCAAAATACCAGCTACTGTGTGTGCAAACCTGGTAAAGACCTATAGTAACCGTTTGACCTCTGTTATTGCCAACAAAGGTTATGTTACAAAGTACTGAGTTGAATTTTTGTTATTGACCAAATACTTATTTTCCACCCTGATTTACAAATAAATTCTTTAAAAATCCTGCCATGTGAATTCATGGATTTTTTTTCACATTCTGTCTCTCACAGTTGAAGTGTACCTATGATGAAAATTACTGACCTCTGTCATCATTTTAAGTGGGAGAACTTGCACAATCGGTGGCTGACTAAATACTTTTTTGCCCCACTGTATTCAAAAGAAATTTGTAAAAAGAGAAAGTAATTATAATCTAAAAGGAACTGATATTTTAAAAACAAGATTCCGAACAGCGATAATGGAAAGATGTATCTCAGTTAAATGTGTCTATTTATGGAATAGACTCAACAGTGAAACAAAACAATCTAAATCATTTTCTGTATTTTAAAAAAGTGTCAAACGTATCATAATGAAGTAATAAGACCTTAAGTAGGCTGATTGACTTGTTTTGTGTTGGGGTGGGGGTTAGATTAACGAAATTCTTTGAGTTGAACAGCTAATGTCTTGACGTGAAAAGGGGGCAGATATTATAAGTTTTTGCTTCTTTCTGCTCCTTTTCATTGATGATGATTTGTAAACATGGATTATTTTAATGTAACTTTTAATTGATTGAATAAAATAAATGAACAAATGATTTTAAGGTTAAAAAAATCACATATATTTAGCTCATAAATTGTAGGCCAGCAAGGAAGCAAAGTTCGGGGACTTTGGGTTGGACTGTCCAATCTCTGCAGCCGAGGTCACTGATGCTGTGGTCTAAAAGCAAAGCTCTGGGGGTGGGCGATATCCACCCCGAGTTCCTTAAAGTGGGAGTAACACCATGGGTGGAGACATGGGAGTCTATAGGATTTTTTTTTTACCAACAGTTGCTTGGTCTGTCTTTTTGTGGGGGGGGGGGGGGGGGGGGGGGGTCCTGCTCCCCGTCTGCGTGGACTGAAAAGCAACATGAAATTCCAGTGCAACAAAATGTACAGAAATAGGTGAGAATTTTTATCCTGCCTTTCAACATCACTGTTGAATTTATATATAATTATTGTTATTATCATTATATATTTCATGTATATCTGAGTTCAACTTAAGCAGCAAAAGCTTTCAAACTATCTCACAGTTCCAAGTTAACTCAGGCTCTTTGGACCTTCTACAGTGGCTCTGAGTAACTTTAGCTTTAATAATTTAAAACAGTGAAATCCTTTTTTTTTAATGCAAACCAAATTCAATAAAAAGGAACAGGTTTAACCAGTTCATAAGAGTTTTCATATAATATTTCAATATTTTAGATCCATTTATGTTTATTGGTAATTCATTTTCCACTAACATCAACATCCCAGTGAAAAAAAATAACCATACTCCTGCAATTTTTCTTCTTACTTTAGAAATAAAATGGTGTTTATTCTAAAATGACAAAAAATCTCTAAATATTTAAGAGATAAATGCATCACTGACTTAAATCTTTGAAAAAAGTCTGATCTAATCTCAGAAATCTGAGAGACAAGGCATCTGTTCGTCCTCTCAGCATCTCTGTAATGTGCTTTAACAGGATTTAGCTTGAACCAACACATCCCCAGCTCCTTAGCTGTGTTAAAATCTTTGGATTTCAGCATGAACCTGTCTAATTTTCAAGAGTTGGGGTTGCTAAGCTGTTGCTTGGCCCAATCTTGGGGTTGCTTTAGCAACCCCTAGTTACCGCCTGGCGCCGCCCATGGGTGGAGCGTTATTTCAACCAGACGTCCTGTTAGAAAAATACCTGGAAAAGAGAGCACCACTGAGGCCAATGATTGACAGCACCCACTCAACCCCCCCACATGCTCTTTTGGAGTTTCTCAGTCGCTGGCACGTGAACACGAGCACACACAAAGACCAGGCGTAGAAACGGACTACACGAAGGAGGATTTCCTGATCACCTCCTTCATTAGAAAAAAGGGGAGGAGGATGTTTATCTTAAGGCGGCGAAGGGCTCTGAGCGCCAGCGTGTCATGAGGGGTTGATCCAGATGGAGGTGCAGCCACGTAGTTCTGCACAGACAACATCGCCCTGCAGCTCTAGAGCAATGGCTGTGGCTGGCAGACCGGGGCGGTGGTCCCCCTATTTAAAAAGAGGGACTGCAGGGAGTGTTCCAACTAAAGGGGGATCAGACTTCTGAGACTCCCTGGTAAGGTCTATTCATGGGTTCTGGAGGAGGGGGTCCATCGGATTGTCGAACTTCAGATTCAGGAGGAGCAATGTGGCTTTCATCCTGGCCGTGCAACACTGGACCAGCTCTTTTCCCATTGGGGGGTCCTGGAGGGTGCGTGGGAATTTGCCCAACCAGTCTACATGTGTTTTGTAGATTTGGAGAAGGTGTTCGACCGCGTCCCTCGGGCGGGCACTGTGGGGGGTACTCTGAAAGAATAGGGTACCTGGCCCTCTGATACGGGCTGCTAGATCCCCGTAGGACTGGTGTCAGAGCTTTGTCCGCATTGCCGCTGGAGCGGTTCGCAGCCGAGTGTGAAGCAGCTGGGATGAGAATCAGCTCCTCTAAATCTGAGACCATGGTCTTGATTCGGAAAAGGGTAGAATGCCTTCTCCGGGTCAGGAACGAGGTCCTGCCCCAAGTGGAGGAGTTTAAGTATTTCAGGGTCTTGATTCACGAGTGAGGGAAAGATGGAGCGCGAGGTCGATGGGCGGATTGGTGCTGCGTCTGCAATGATGCGGTCGCTGTACCATCGTGGTGAAGAGAGAGCTGAGCCAGAAGGCAAAGCTCTAGATTTACCGGTCAATCTACGTTCCTACCCTCACCTTTGGTCACGAGCTTTGGGTAGTGACCTAAAGAATGAGACTGTGGATACAAGCGGCCGAAATGAGTTTTCTCTACAGGGTGGCTTGGCTCTCCCTTAGAGATAGGGTGAGAAGCTCGGTCATTCTGGAGGGGCTTAGAGTAGATCCGCTGCTCTTACACATCGAGAGGATCCAGTTGAGGTGGCTCGGGTGTCTGGTCAGGATGCCTCCTGGACGCCTCCCTGGTGAGGTTTACCAGCAACACAATTCGACCACTGACTCTGTTTGCTCTACAACAATGTTTTATCTCCACAAATAACACAAGCTTATCTGACCCTTGTAATTTATTCTTAGTTTTTCAAATAAAAAAGTTACATTTTAAACTAACAAAGACATTTTTAAATTGAGTAGATCATTCTAATCCCAAAACATTCAGGAAAATTAAAATGATGAAAGTTCACAGCTCAGAAATTAATAGAGCATTGTAACATGAACTGCTCTGAAATTTAGGAAATTGGAGCAGTTTTCTACCTTGGCTGATTCAGACTAGCCATTAGCTTATCAATCCTAAAAGGCAAAAAAAACTATCTCTCTTAACAGAGGATGTCCAGGAATCTATTTCCACTGGGTAAAACAATAATTGTTGATGATTTAGAAGAGAAAAACATACATTTAATAATTACTGTTAAGTTTCGATCCCTCTGATCGTCGACGTGGTGATTGTTTCTCCACCACTCGGACAATTCTTGTTTATAAAGAGAAAAAGCGAGGCTAAAAAAAGAGAAGTCCACAACTTAGTTTCAGTGAATCCTTTAAATGTTATTTGTGTAAAGAGAAACTAAAATGACTAAAGAGGAAGTTTTAGAGCAGAACTGTTTTTATTGTCCCTTTAAGCAAACTGTGATTGTGTTCTCTATTAAAGCAACACCTCTGAACATTCAGACCTGTGAATGTGAACAGATTGCTCTCCTGCCGGGGTTCAGCTGCCTCCATGCTGCCAAACAACCCTTACAATCACTGAATATTAACACTAACCTCGTGCTGTCATCTCCATCTGTTACCGTGGCGATGGACGCACAGGAGGAGAAACAACAAATGCTGCCTCCACCACCTTTATCTTTCGACGAACCTGATTATATTTCCTGCACCTTCGGTTTGTCATTAAAGCACTAAACATCTTTAAGAACGGGTTTTTGATCGGTCGTTCTCTCAGAACCACGGCTGGTTCTGCTCAGCCTCCTCCGAGCGTGAGATAACAAGTCACACCAGGTTCCTGACAAAGTTCTTGATATAAAAAAAACCTGCGAACAGCTCACTGACACCCACAAACATTAGTCCGCTTAAACACGACAGTTATAGAAAAGTTCCTCTCTTTGTTTCTTGTCACGCTTCAATTACTTTGATCAGGCTTTTAATTTGAAAGTTTATATTATTAAATTCAAATTAAATTTCAGACGTTTTTGGGTCGGACGGAGCTTCACCGTTAGCATAAATATAAATAGATAACGCGTCTCTTCTTGTTTGGAAGTTAAGCCAAAAGAGCCTCTTTACAAGAGCCGCCATACTGTGACATCTGTGAACAAGCCCCGCCTCCTCGCCTGAACAAATTCATATTTGAACAAGCAGCACCAAGATAAGAAAAGATGACCAGGGGTCTCATTTATCAAACATTGCGTAGAATCCTTACTAAAACCGTACTTAAGCTCAGCAAAAAAAAAATGTACAAGTAGGTTTGTGATCTATCAAACATGGAGTACGCACAGCTGCACGCAGTCTCCGCTTCATAAATCAGAAACTACCTAGAATTGTTCTCTCGTGTTTCTGGATCACATCCCACCCTAACCACGCCCACTTTCTGCCTAAAATGGCCGATGCAAAGTGCCTTGTGGATCTCATGCATATACATAAGCCGGCTGTTGCAGCGCTCCACCATTATCGATGGTGACCGTAGATCAAGGCAGATCAAGGAAGAACAATTCCACCAAAGCAGAAATCGAGGTACCTGTGGGTGAGGTGGAAAAACGAAAGGAAGTGTTTTTGCAAAACAAATAAGAGAAAATCCACGGAGTGGCACAGCGTTGCTGAGGCCGTCTATGCTTTGAGTTCGGGGGGTGTGGGTGTGTGTGTGAAAACGAAGCAGTACAAGTTATAATGCTGCAGAATTTCATAATTTTATCCTTCTCAGCAGCAGCACTGCAGCAGGTGCTCTCCGTGCTGTCCAAAATGTGCGTAAGCCAGGTCCTTAGTCGACTTAAAGTTGCACACATTTTTCCGCTAAGTTTTCTTTCATAAAACCCAAAGTTTGCGTGGAAAGTTGCTTACGCAGTATTCTGAGCTCGTTTTGTGCGTAAGCAAGCTTGATAAATGAGGCCCCAGTTCCTGTTCGTTTACATGGAGGGGCGAGGCATAAAATTATACTGCAGCCAGCCATGGTGGGGGGGAGGGGGGGGGGGGGGGGAGTAGGCTCAATAATTCAGCCCAAAATTTTCTTCATTCAAAAGGAATAAAAACTAATAAATGTTCTCATACTCATCTTCTACTCATTGGAGGCAGCAACCTGAGCAATGACGCCCACGAATGTTTTAAAATAAAATGGTGTCCAGATGGCCCTCAATAACCACAACTCCCCGAGAAACTGATATGCAAGATAACTAAAAGTGGATTGTTGAAAGATATCTAAAAGGTATCAGAATGGGCAGCAACCCAAGTATATTTTTGTCTGATGGAGGTTTTCCTGAGACTTTTTACTCTGATGGTGTTTAATCAGATGTGTGATGGGTGTTCGAACAAAGCCTGATGTATTTTTTTCCTGCATGGTTTGACGTCTGACATGAGCATGTCCTAAAATGTAAACAGTACAAATATTTTTAATTACAGTTAATTGCATAAAATGAAAAGATTTTTTTTCATGTTTCCAACGCTCTTGTAAGCAATAGAGCAGACAAATAAACTTCCTTTGTGCAAATTTATGCTTGTTGATGCAAGAATCCAAAAATAATGACAAGAAAAAACTGAAAAACAGACAAATTCCCTCCATTCCCCAAGAGCCCTGCTTTAATGATTTTCATACTGTCACATAAAACAAGACATACATGTATAGATTATTTGTGATTTTTTAATTTATTCATGTAACTGTTTCATAATTTAACTGGTGAAAATGTGCTTTTATAGATATTTGTCTCATTTATTTTTATCCTCGTTGCTTTTTGTGTGTTAAGGAAGTTGTTTATTTTTAAATCAAAGATAGAGAATGTTTTTGTTTGTTTGTTTGTTTGTTTCTCACTTGTTTTTATTTTTATGATTTATATTTGTTATTTTGGGTTTCTTTTTCCTAACTTATTTTTTTCCCATAACACATTTCATTGGAAGAAATCATCCCGAATTAGTGATGGCCAGGTTGCTTCAAAATTTGAATTATTTAAAAATTACTGAATATTATTTTTTTAAATCAATAAAATTGTCAGTAAAATATTTATAAAATATCAAAGAAGAAATAACTACCAATTAAAATATAAATAAAAACTGTAAATTGTGAATACGTTTATCAATAAAAACGTTAATGTGTATAAAATATACAGAATTATTATTAATTTTATCCACAACATGTACAATTATTTAATAATTATACTTAGTTATCAACTTTAAATTCAATCAGAAACGTCTTCACAGCATCAAACAGAAAACCAGCAGTGTTTTTCTCTTTAACATGTATTTGAATATGAACTGTTATTAAAATATAGTTAATGTAAAGATGCACTAGTAAATTTGTTTATTAATTAATAAACCGTACAGGAACTAGATGTTCTAATGTTACGTGTTTTGAGTTTTTGCGACCATAAATGAAGTAACATCAAATAGTTTGCCAGCAGAGGGCGCCATTACACAGGAATCCTGTGAGCTGAGCTGTGATTAAACCTGAAAATGTAAAAAAATAAAACTGAGTATGACAGGAAACAAAAAGCTAAAGCCCTGAATAATCCCTCTTTTTTATTTATGATGTTAAGGTTTAAATTCCCTCATTTTTCATCCTCATTTTTGCTGAAGAACACATTAACATGGATGTGGTCCTTGCAGCTCATCAGGGTTATGTTGACTCTATTTTTGCTCCAGTGAGTCAAAGGGAGGCTCACAAGGAGCCTCGCACCTCTTTGGGAGTCCCCTCAGGTCGTACGGGGAAACAGACCAAGGTTCCCACGAAGGCTGACATGAGCCTTAATGTCTGATGACAAGGCTGACTTAACAGCCTGCACGCTGCACCTCAAACACACTGAAAACAGAAATAATCAACAAGCGGATGTTCTGCAGTTTGCTGAAAAACAAAAGTTTTAGGGTTTGTTGTGATTTCACGCAGACGAATTAAGCTCTATGCTTTTTTCTCTCTCATTTTTTCATTGTTCTGGTTTTGTGGCGACTGAACCAATAAATTGAATAAGTCGTCTGAGTAAATCATGCATTTTATTCTGAACAAGTTCCAGCTCAGAAAGTCGTTATTAAAGTTTATTGCTGTTGGCAGAAACCTCCTCCTGCAGACCAGACGTTATTGCAGAGAGCAGGAGACGACTGAGCTCCGTCAGGTCAAAAGGGAGCGAACGAACACCAATCCTGTTGTTAGACTTCACATTTATGTGATGAAAAACTGAAGTTCGGTCTATTCTACGGGTTTTCTTGGTGACTTATATACAATTTCAACATTTTTGTACTTATCTGTTTTTCCGCAGCTCTGATAATACAAGGACACGTGGAGTTGTTGCAAAGTGGAATTGTTTTAACTAAAACTGTATTAGCTTTTGCCGAGTGTGTTTATAAATGACTGCTGTGATAAAATGATGCTATATAAGGGAAAATGAGCCACTGGCAGCAGCTTTAAAGAGGACGTATTATACAAAACTCACCCTGACCTTTTTTTTTAGTATTTCTACATCATTTCGTGCTGCCATGTGGGTCTCTCCTGCCTCCATAAATGTCAGGAATTGTGTCTAAAACAAGCTATTTCAAAAAGCTGCAGATTGTGATGTCACAATGAGGAAAATTAGCATAACACCTCCTCGCCTGTCTACTCTCTAGAAACAGCAGCTCTACTCCAAGCCCCACCTGGTTATCTGAGCCATAGACGTAAATGTAGATGTCCCATTGGATGCTGCAGAGTTTAGCTGCATAGTTACCATATTGAATGGGTTCCTCACGTTCCAAACCCAACTAGAGTCAATGCAGAGTGAGCGATGCCCGTTTTTGTGCGGCCTACGGTTGCAACAACTGGCGTAACATTGAAAACAGATCACATGGGATTACCACTGTGACCAGATTACCAGAGTCAGTCCACTATCTGAGCAGCTCATCTCAGAATAGGCGTGGGTAGGCCTGGCCAAATCCAGCTTGTTGTCTAAGCGAAACAGCTAATTTTGGAAGGTTCTGAAACAGCTAAAATTGCTCCATTTGATAGCAATTTAGTGCAAAAAACAACATGAAAATGTGTTTTATTGACAGTAGAACTATTATAACTTTTAAAAAGTCATAAAATGTCCCTTTTTATATTTTTCTTGGTATATTCTCTCTTTGTACTTCTTCTACATTAAAACGTTTATTTCAAAGATACTTTATTAATGCCAGAGGGAAATTAGAGCACAAGTTTAGTCTCAGCTGCAGTTTAATGAAGTTAATTTAGGCATTTTAAATCGTGCCAGCACTGGCGTCCTTTAAGGTGAGCCATTAGAGAACTCATTCTCATTCATAACTAGGGTTGGGCATCGTTTGATTTTGAACGATTCCGATTCCTCGTTTCGATTCCGGTTCCTATCGATTCCCGATTCCAACTCTTTCAAGACATGACATGTTTAACATGAGCTCGTGCTGCACAGACAGCTGGTGGGATCTGCTCTGAAAGGCATTGATCACAATTTGCGGAACGATGCCCAACCCTATTTATAACGTAAAGCACTTTCCCCCTTTCAGCCTGCGAACTTCCTAAAACCGAAGCTAACCCGACATTGACGCACTTTTTGCGAGAGAAACGCGGTTGAGCGACTCTAAAGTGAAGCAGCATCAACTCAAAGAGCCCCAGGAGAGCAGCACGAAACAACCTTGCATGGAAGCCAGGCGGCTCGGGTGACGGGCGCAGGCAGCCGCCTGCGTCTAGCAGCTGTTCCCGGCCGGGAGACAGGAGGAGCCGGCCCGATCGTTTTCCCGCCAATGACCTCTCAGCCGCTAATGCAGGCGATGAGTTTGAAAATAATTTTTCACATAAAGCACAGAATAACCAATCATATTAAAATGTGTGTGTGTGTGTGGGGGGGGATTATGTGATTCTGAGTGGGTTAGCCCTCTGAGCAGCTATAAGCTGAGGACAGTTGAGTATTTAAGAGTTCATACAAGAGCACGTAGGGATGGAGTCGTAATAAAACTGGAATTTGCAGAAGGCAGAGCAATGAACTACATTTTACGCATAAAGGGAACTGTGTGTACATTACTGTGGGCGACCACAGGAATTATTTAAATGTAAATCCTCTCTTTGAAATTTAACTTCCTCCTGATTTCATTTCAGATCTGGACCATTTCAAACAATGGGATAATTATGGGTTTTATCACTTCGTCCTCCACACTCTAGTTAGATTTTGACACAGAAACTAAGTAAATTCTGCACCGCTGACTGAATCCCCCCGACACAGATTAGACTATTAGACCGTTGGTGTCAAGTGAAACTGGGTTGACTGATTTCACTAGTGAATGGCACCATTTTAAGTGAACAGGAAGGTGTTTGTGTGTGTGTGTGTGTGTGTTGTGGACGACGTTTATTCTAAAGAAAATAATCCAGAGTGATTTTCTGCTGGCAAGAGCGGAACGGAAGTCCATCTTCTGTCGTACTCCACTGGACTGCAGGTCAGTCTTCTTCTGAGCTCATGATGGACCAGGAACTCCGCTTCTTGGGAGGCGAGACAACGTCATGCTATTGATGTTTTCTTGTCGAACGGCCTTCATCACGCTGGAACTTTGTGGAGTTTTCCCATCCGCACACATTTATTCAGAGCAAGTAGAACGAACAGCACAACGAAGAAACACAGACAGTCTTGTGTTTCGGGGTGAGGAACCCTGCCTGAATGAGTGATGAGTCTCTTATAATGTCTCCAGGGAGACAGGAAGCTCAGAGTCATAATCATGTGTGTGTGCGCACGCGCTTGTGTGTGTGTGTTTGAGATACTGGTGGTTGTAAAGTGGACAGCCAATAGGAAACCAGGAAGTGTATGCTCCAGCTGGCTTTTGTTTGCAGCTAAAAGATGCTTCTCTGGGGAAAATATGAAATGGGTCAAAATATTGTATTTTAAGCAGTAACAGTCAGTTATTGTGAAAGATGTTAGGTGGGCTAAATTTGAACATTAAATAAACACAATTCACACGAGTGAAGTTTAAGTTTAATAGTAAAAAAGCGTAATCAATCATAAAAGTTTCACTTTCATTCCAATTAATTCAAGAGAAAATATTCAGCTTCAGCATGAACAGGAAGTCAGATTATCAGTGTGACAACATGGATTCATTGTTTCTTATGTTGTGTTTTTAATCACCCGTAATGCAGTTAAAGCCAGTCAGAACTAAGCAGCTGCCCTTACTGCTGAATTCATGAACATGGTTTATAAACATTGTTTCTCTTTTAACACTTCCTGGATGTGTTTAACTTCTGTTTATCAAAAATGATCGGAAATCAGTCAAGAGTTCAAAAGCAAAAGTTCAAAAGATTTTCATTTTTTTACTTCTCAGAATTTTTTCATCTTTCAGTAAATTCATACCTCCAACCTTGTCTCTGTCCACCAGCTTCCTGCATACATTTACAAGGCTGTCAATTTAAAATTACACAGTTGAACAACTAAAAGCAGAAGCAACCGCTTGTATACGGCAGGTGTGTCTGAAAGCAACAAGCATTAAATGCCAAACTGATGGTCGTGTAAAGGTCTACAAGGCAGAAATCAAATAAACCCTGAGGAGAGAGAGAGACATCACAATATGAATCAGTTTAAAACATCCCAGTTAAAACAAGAAGCTGCAAAATAAAAAGAAATACAAATACATAAAAGTATAAAAAACCAAATTATTATCTAATAAATATCAAATAAAAATGACATCCAAATAATTAATTAAAACATAAAACAAGAAAAACTAAGCAAAAATAAGTAAAAATTACTAAAAACTAGTTACGTTGAACACAAACAAAAAAAATGTAAAACATTTGTCTAATTAATCTTTCAGTTTCTCAATTTGAACGGTTTAAGCTCTGTTTCTTTATACTGAGGGCATTTCAGCTGTTAACTTTATTTTCTCTCTAAGTGTTTTTCTCCCCAGAAGAAGCTACAACGACGTTCTGCTGAGCTGTGGTGGCCTCATGGAGGGGGCCATCGACTAGCACACTGCTGCTAACCACTTAAACATTCTCCCTCTCCTGATAATAACTTTTTGCTTTCCTTGACGTTGGATGTGCTACTACTAGTTTACCCTTTAATTATAGATCCACTAGGATAAAAACAATAAAGTTTATCTTTCACCAAATAGAATATTTACTAAAAAATCACAATATAACTATAGACACATTGCTTGATGTGTGTGTGTGTGTGTGTGTGTGTGTGTGTCTGCTCTGTCTTCTTCATCTCCAGTGAGTCGTGGTGGATGGCTGCTTATACTGAGCCAGGATTCTCTTGAGGTTTCTTCCTGTTAAAAGGGAGTTTTCCTCTCCACTGTCGCTGCATGCTTGCTTAGTATGAGGATTGCTGTAAAGTCACTGACACTAGTCAGTGACTTGATGCAATTTGCTGGGTTCCTTATATAGGAAACATTATTTCTGATTGGCTTAATGAACTGACCTGGATTGGAATGTTTATCATGTGAAGTGCCTTGAGACGACTCTTGTCGTGATTTGGTGCTATATAAATAAAATAAAATTGAATTGAATTCTAACACTACAATTACAGTCTGTTCACAACCTTTTCACGCAAATTTTTCTACATGAATTTTTACTGGTCAGCAATCATAATACCATCAAAACTCCAAAAATGTTTGGTTTTTTTTAATTTGTTTTTTCTATTCATAACTTGTTCCAGTTAACGACATTCCCGTCTCAGTTATTCCAAATCGAGTGGAGTCCTGGAGGAATGTGGGTGGTAACTGGTGTTCTCCAGATGCTCAGGAGGCTAAAGCTCAGCTGTCCTCAGGCTGGTTAATGGGTCGCTAACTCAACCTTGACCCATTTTTTATTTTTGGGTTAAAGTCCTTGTTCTCCTTCTACATCTTCCATCGTGTACCTCCCAGCTTCCCCTGCTTCACAGCTCTGAGTTAGGATAGAAATGGAGTTATGTTGGAAGGTTAAAACTGTTGTAACAAATTTGGGAAACAAACAGTACTCTCGGGCGCAGCAATCTTTACCATCCACCTGCCCACTGGGCCAAAATGAAGAACTGGGACAAACTCAATATTTTTTGAAAAAGTGACAGCAAATGTGCACATTTTCCTTTATCTACAGATATAGAACTTTGAACCTTTTCATTTAGAAACAAACAAATTTGTGCAGTAACACTGAATGTGGAATAACCAAATTACACACGAGTGAGTCGGTTTTAAATAAAACGCACATCAGTGGTATTTCCTACTTATTATGTCTCAGTTTTTTCATTATTGTTCCTTAAAATATAAAAATATTCAGCAATTTCTTTATTTTGAATCTTTTAAGTATTTCTATTGTATGTTTTCTTGTTGTTTACTCTTTATTATTTCTTACTCTTCTTTTGCTCCTGTAATGACTGTTATTGCTGCTTTGACACCAAGCTTTCCCCACTGAGGGACAATAAAAAGGGATTCTCTCTTCTATTCATCTATCTGTTTTAAAGTAGGTTAAATCTTTTTTTTCACAGGCCAACAAAAAATTAAATTAAAAAAATTGTATTTACCTTCAATGAAAATATCTCACTTATTATCATTCATGGAGCAGAAAAAGTGCATAAAAACTAAATATTTCAAGCTCAGTTTGCTCCACTCTGGTTTACCAAGATGCTCACCTGTTCCAGCCACATGCCTGCATCTCTGGGGTTGGGCTCTGAGCTGAAGAAGGAGTTCATCCGTATTCTTTTCATCGTCATCACAGACAACAGTTGCTCATATAGATAAATTCTGCCGAACATGAAGAGCATTTCAGCAGCTTGACCACGCAGGTGAGTCAGTGTGTCGGGGAGGAAAGATAAACACTGAAGCAGCTACTCCGACTTGAGCGTGTTGCTACGCTGCAGTTAAATCAGCTTTGGAGATTGGTTGGTGCGCTTTCCATGCCAGCCGTGAACAGAAAACTGAGTAGTTGAAATCTTCATTTCTGGGTTTAAAAGTGGTTAAATCGCTGAGTTTTTCTTCGATGTGTGTATTTAGCTTTTTTCAGCCTTTTTTTAAGCATCATTGTTGAGGTAAAATGTGGATTATGTTGTAAGAATGGTAATTTAGCACCCCCTAGTGGTGACATGTGGTTAGCGCATCTAACATCTACAGATGGCATAAATGCACCCCACCAAAAAACAAATCACCAATCGCCACTGAACACAAACTAGCTTAAAACATTTGGTTCACGCCTCTTATTGTTGAGATGAAAAAGAAATGGAAAATAAAGTGTTTTTCTCACAGTTATCCAAAAACCTCCACCAATAACACGTTTCAGACCAAAAACAACTATTGAACCATCCAGATGTCTGTCTCGTTGAACAGCCGCACTTCCCTGGGTCCACCATTCATCACGCCCCCATGTAGAGCATCCCTGGTGTGAGAGGTTCTCCACTCAATAACATCAGAGAAGGAGAAACAGCCGGCTGCTACCACTTCTACTTTAGGGCAAACAACCAGAGTCCCAAAAAGATAAACACCATTTGTGGTCACAGACAACTAAAGACTTTTGGACATAGAAAACAGCGACTGATGTTTAATTCAATTCAATTTCAATTCAAGTTTATTTATAAAGCGCTAAATCACGACAAGAGTCGTCACAAGGCACTTCACATAATAAACATTCCAATTCAGGACAGTTCATTAAGCCAATCAGAAATAATTTTTCCTATATAAGGAACCCACCAAATTGCATCAAGTCACTGACTAGTGTCAGTGACTTTACAGCAATCCTCATACTAAGCAAGCATAAAGCGACAGTGGAGAGGAAAACTCCCTTTTAACAGGAAGAAACCTCCAGAGAATCCTGGCTCAGTATAAGCAGCCATCCTCCACGACTCACTGGGGATCGAGAAGACAGAGC
Source organism: Nothobranchius furzeri (assembly GCF_043380555.1). NCBI lineage: Eukaryota > Metazoa > Chordata > Actinopteri > Cyprinodontiformes > Nothobranchiidae > Nothobranchius > Nothobranchius furzeri. The sequence goes on from NC_091742.1 coordinate 64,469,714, forward strand.
AGACACACACACGCGCACACACACACACACACACACACACACACACACACACACACACACACACACACACACACACACACACACACACACACGCACGCACGCACGCACGCACACTCACAAAGACTAGTAATGTGTCTATGGTTACATTGTGATTTCTTAGTAAATATTCTATTTGGTGAAAGATAAACTTTATTGTATTTATCCTAGTGAATCTATAATTAAATGGATAAACTAGTATTAGCACATCCAACGTCAAGGAAAGCAAAAAGCCATTATCAGGAGACGGAGAATGTTTTAGTGGTTAGCAGCAGTGTGCTAGTCGATGGCCCCCTCCATGAGGCCACCACAGCTCAGCAGAACGTCGTTGTAGCTTCTTCTGGGGAGAAAAACACTTACAGAGAAAATAAAGTTAACAGCTGAAATTGCAGAAAATAGTACAGTTAAAGAGCAGACTTTAGAAGAAAGCAGTAGAGTGAGAGAAGTGGTCATTGTATCCTCCAGCAGTCTAAGCCTATAGCAGCATAACTACAGAGATAACTCCTATTAAGATGTAGGCATGTTGGAGGCAGGGCAAGGGAGAGCAGTCTTTATCGACTGTACACTCCACCTCCCTCTACTCCCCCACTTGTCCAGATTTAGGCTAACAGATTTTAACCATAAGCCCTATCAAATAAAAATGTTTTAAGCCTAGTCTTAAAAGTAGACAAGGTGTCTGCCTCACGGACTAAGACTGGGAGCTGGTTCCACAGGAGAGGAGCCTGATAACTAAAAGATCTGCCTCCCATCCTAATTTTAGATATTCTGGGAACCACCAATAGACCTGCAGTCTGAGAGTGAAGTGCTCGGTTAGGAACGTATGGAACAATCAGATCACTGATGTATGATGGACCTTGATTATTAAGAGCTTTATATGTGAGAAGAAGGATCTTAAAATCTATTCTGAATTTAACAGGTAGCCAATGTAGGGAAGCTAAGACAGGAGAGATATGAGCTCTCTTTTTAATTCTCATCAGAACTCTAGCTGCAGCATTTTGGACAAGCTGAAGACTTTTAACTACATTCTGTGGACTTCCTGAGAGTAATGAATTACAGTAATCCAGTCTTGATGTAATAAATGCATGAACTAGTTTTTCAGCAGTTTAGTGTTCTCTTTTCCTCTGGAAGTGCAGGTTTCCGGCCGAGGGAGGGGTGAGTGTTTCGTGACTGTATTGCGTTCAAGACCAGCTAGCTTTAACCACATTCTGATAGATATTGTGATCAGAATTTAATTAGATTCAGTTTGAATTATTTTGTAAACGTTAAGAGGTTTATAATGTTTAATATGGCGAGCAGCCTCTCCTTTTTTGGATCTGCACACAGAGGTGTGCTTCAGTAATAAATTTATAACAAAAATAAAATGTTCTAAATCAGAAAAAGATGCCCTGCGACAACCTTGCTGTAATTAATGGACCCATAAATTGTGCTTGCTGACCTTTGACCTTCAAACGGGTGACTCATTACTACGAAGACTGTTACAGCCAGTTATTAGATTTAGGGATCAAACACTTTTTCACACAGGACCAGGGGTCTCATTTACCAAACATTGCGTAGAATCCTTACTAAAACCGTACTTAACCTCAGCAAAAAAAAAAAGTACTTACGCCAAGTAGGTTTGTGATCTTTCAAACATGGAGTATGCACAGCTGCACGCAATCTCTGCTTCATAAATCAGAAACTAACGAGAAAGGTTCTCAGCTGCTTTTTAGTCACATCCCGCCCTCACCACGCCCACTTACTGCCATAAATAGTCAATGCAAAGTGCCTCGTGCATCTCATGCATAAACATAAGCCGGCTGTTGCAGCGCTCCGCCAATGACATGGCGACCGTAGATCAAGGCAGATCAAGGAAGCTCAATTTCACAGAAGCAGAAGATTAAGTACCTGTGGGTGAGGTGGAGAAATGAAAGGAAGTGCTTTTGCAAAACAAATAAGAGAAAATCAACAAAGTGGCACAACGTTGCTGAAGCCGTCAATGCTGAGTTCTTCAGAGAGATCTGTGGCGGGTATAAAAAAAATGGTCCAATCAGGATTCAATCCCCAGACTCCCAGGTGAAAGTCACACGCACTAACCAGTCACCCAAACGGATATCTCCCTTGTCCAAGTAGGCAGGGCGCATGATCAATCGGGCCGTAGTGACAGGACGCACACACTGCCACAGACGCATGACATTCTGTCTCAATCTGTCCCCCTGTCCGTATTCTGCGCTTCTGGCTGTGTGTGTGTGTGTGTGTGTGCGTGTGTGCGTGTGGGGGGTCTTGTTCTGTGTGAAAACGAAGCAGTACAAGTGATAATGCTGTAGGATTTCATAATTTTATCCTTCTCAGCATGTCCAAAATGTGCGTAAGCCAGGTCCTTAGTCGACTTAAAGTTGTGCACATTTTTCCGCTAAGTTTTCTTTCATAAATCCCAAAGCTTGCGTGGAAAGTTGCTTACGCAGTTTTCCGGCCCCGTTTTGTGCGTAAGCAAGCTTTATAAATGAGGCTGCAGGTTGTTTAGGATATTTTTTATTCCTGTAATAAATGAAATAGGTTTAAAATGTCCTTTTTTTTTGGTCTGAAAAGGAAATTGTAAATGTTTAAATTACAAAAACAGAATAAACATGTAAGGGATAAAATCATTTTGACATTTCTGTACAAACAATTTGTATTCTACATCACTTTTAAAAAGAGCCATTACATGTCTTGTTTCTAAAAAAGCCATTTTATAAAGTTTCACTTGGGCACGTCCTCAGGCTTTCCATTAAATCAGGAAGAAGCAGCATTTTCTCTATATAGCAATAACTGCATTTAAATCCCAGGAATATCCTATTGGGTCAATTAACCCACTTCCTTTATCATCTGAACATCAGTCAGCAGGTCCAGACACAGAACCCTGCAGGTTTTTATCCAGGCAGCAGGTTAATTACATTCACCTGGCACCCCAGGTGGAAATCAGCTCTGATTAGATACACGCTTTTCTTTAACATGTGGAAAATTACTTTCTGTTTAAATCCCAGAGCTTTTTCAGTCCAAGGTAATGTGGTTCTGAGGTTTTGGAGAAGTCCTGACACTCAGAAGTACTTTTAATTAACAGGAAAAGTCTCAGTAAGCAGTAATAAACATTAAATTGCATAAACTTGTTGTTAATTCTAGCATTTAGCATGAATTTGAGGCAAAATTGATTAAATCTGCTGGGAGAACTCGTGCCTTTTGGGCAGGAGGGAACTTTTTCAAAATCTAGCAGAGGTCAAACGGGGAGAGATCATTTTCAATTGACTCTTATTTCATGTGTTAAATATTTAATGATGGGATGAGAGTCCTACCTAAAGCTCTTGGGTTTTTATCCTGTCGCCGTTTTTCTTTATTCTTCCACCTGATTCTATAACGTTCAATGAATTTTCAGTCACATCAACATCTTTACCCTCTCCTTCAGATTATTAAAAGTACAACGACAGGTTTCCTATACATTAATGTAGTTTCACCGTAAATAAATGATTTTCAGGTCTGAATTTGTGTAAAAGTTCATAACTGTGTTATTCACAAAGACATTCATGATAAGCCTTGATTCAGTGAAATAGAGTATGATAAGCTAACAGCTAGTTCAAAAATAGCCAATACCACAGGCTATTTACAAACGTAACGCTAAAATTTAGATTTGGAAACTCAAACGAACAAGAATTTCTGTGGATTAGGAGGATGGAGTTGTTTTAACATGACAGCCAGGCTGGAACGACCAGATCCTTTGTCATCACTTATTCTAAAGCTTTTTGATGCCGTTCTATTGGTATTTCATGATGTTTCAGCTCAGGATGAGATTTAGCTCGTTCAAATCTCAGATGATGGTTCTTAAACTCCATTTGGGCTGGAGCGTAGAAAATAAAGTATCTTGGCATCATGATTAGTCTGAGTAAAAATGAACCAATGAATCGGAGCATCCTTTTCGCTAACAATGCTTTTTCATTGGACAGTTGTGTTAAAAACAGAGTGGATGTTTCACCAAAAGGTGAAACGATATATTATATTTAAAGCTGTTATGGCTAATCTACCGTACAAGCTAGGATTTGAATGCAAACAAAGTCCCGGAATAATCATCACTCCCCTCGGGTATCTTTCCTGAGACGCTTCTGCTGGAATCGGAAACCCGCATTGCCAAAGGAGATGAGAGCGTTAAACACCAGTTGCTGCTTTCTAGGTCTAAAGTCTTTTGTTGTTCGTAACCTCAGATGGTGTTTTTCTTTTTGGGACTCTAGCAGTTTGTTTTAAAGTTGAAGATGTTTCTCCTTCTTTGATGTTTTTGAGCAGAGAACCTCTCACACCAGTTGTGTTCTGTTGCTAAATATGCAAGTGTGTTATGAATGTAGGACCCAGAAAAGAGCAGAAGTGCAGTGGAAACGTGTTATTGGCAGACGTTTTAGACAAGAGAGAGAACCACGTTATTACATTTGTTTTATCTCTACAATATATTTATACCCATACTATGTTTGAATGTTGTTTAGAGGCAAGAAAAAAAATGGAGACGTATTATGCAAAACGAACCCTTTGCATCATTTAGTGCTAATATGTTGGACTTTACTGCTTTTTAAAACACTCCAAACGTGGAAAACGGCTGTACATACATTTTCTTTCAGTGTTTTGTTTCAGGAATTATGGGCCTAAAATGAGCCATTTCAAACAATCCCTTTTTAGGGCATCACACTTGGCATATAATCCCCCCACCTCTACTGTCAGCACCGGACAAACAGCGGCTCTACTTTGAGCCCCTTCGCTACCAACACTATCTATAGTGGGGACGGTGTGCTGCTGACCTCTACTCAGGACGTTGTGGATCGGTGGGCAGAATACTTCAAAGACCTCCTCAATCCCACCAACACGTCTTCCAGTGAGGAAGCAGAGTCTGGGGACTTTGGGTTGGCCTCTCAAATCTCTGGTGCTCAGGTGGTTAAAAAGCTCCTCTGTGGCAAGGTTCCAGGGATGGATGAGATCCGCCTGGAGTTCCTTAAGGCTCTGGATGTTGTGGGGCTGTGTTGGCTGACGCATCTCTGCAATATCGTGTGGACATCGGGGGCAGTCCCGCTGGACTGGCAGACCGGAGTGGTGGTCCCCTTATTTAAAAAGGGGGACCGCAGGGTGTGTTCCAACTACAGGGGGATCACACTCCTGAGCCTTCCTGGTAAGGTCTATTGAGGGGTTCTGGATAGGAGGGTCCGTCGGATTGTTGAACCTCAGATTCAGGAGGACCAATCTGTGGTTTTCGTCCTGGCCGTGGAACACTGTACCAGCTCCATACCCTTAGGGAGATCCTGGAGGGTGCGTGGGAATTTGCCCAACCAGTCTACATGTGTTTTGTGGATTTGGAGAAGGCGTTTGACCGCGTCCCTCGGGGGGCCCTGTGGGGGGTACTCTGGGAGCATGGGGTACCAGGCCCACTGATACGGTCTGTTAGGTCCATGTATGACCGGTGTCAGAGCTTGGTCCGCTTTGCCGGCAGTAAGTCGGGCTCATTCCCAGTGATAGTTGGACTCCGCCAAGGCTGCCCTTTGTCACCGATTCTGTTCATAACCTTTATGGACAGGATTTCTAGGCGCAGCCAAGGTGTGGAGGGCATCTGTGTTGGTGGTCTGAGGATCAGGTCTCTGCTTTTTGCAGATGATGTGGTCCTGTTGGCTTCATCAGAACGTGATCTCTAGCTTTCGCTGGAGCGGTTCGCAGCCGAGTGTGAAGCAGCTGGGATGAGAATCAGCTCCTCTAAATCTGAGACCATGGTCTTGATTTGGAAAAGGGTAGAATGCCTTCTCCGGGTCAGGGATGAGGTGCTGCCCAAGTGGAGGAGTTTAAGTATCTCAGGGTCCTGTTCACAAGTGAGGGAGCGTGAGATCGATAGGCGGATTGGTGCTGCATCTGCAGTGATGCGGGCGTTGTACCGGTCTGTCGTGGTGAAGAGAGAGCTGAGTCAGAAGGCGAAGCTCTCGATTTACCGATCGATCTACGTTCCTACCCTCACCTATGGTCATGAGCTTTGGGTAGTGACCGAAAGAACGAAATCGCGGATACAAGCGGCCAAAATGAGTTTTCTCCGAAGAGTGGCTGGGCTCTCCCTTAGAGATAGGGTGAGAAACTCGGTCATTCGGGAGGGGCTCCGAGTAGACCCGCTGCTCCTCCACATCGAGAGGAGCCAGTTTAGGTGGCTCAGGCATCTGGTCAGGATGCCTCCTGGATTCCTCCCTGGTGAGGTTTTCCGGGCACGTCCAACCAGGAGGAGATCTACAGGCAGACCCAGGACATGGTGGAGGGACTAAGTGGGAGGCACATGTCCCCCCGACCCCCCCAAAAAACATTTACGCCCATGTGTCAGAGTAGTTATTGGTTCAAGACCAATAAATAGCAAACTACATCTAATAAACACTCAGAGAAAATCACACAGACATATAAATTATTTTTTAAAAGGCACAAATTTTTGTTCTAAACAGGAAAAGCATTGATGTATTCATATTTCACAACAAATGTTTAAATTGCTAAAATAAATTAAATTAAAACCAAATACAGCAAAATTAACCAGCACATACATTGGAACGATGGTGGCAGAGGAGTTAGGTGCCCACTGAGTGCCTCCCTGAATCCAAGGGTTGCAGGTTTGAGCCCCATTTGTTGCACTCATTGTGTCCTTGGGTAAGACACTTAACCCGCTTTGCCTGCTGATGGTTGTCTGAGAGTATGGTGACGCCAGTGTTCGGCTGGCTTGCCTCCATCAGTGCGCCTCAGGGCAGCAGTTGCTCTTCACTTCCAGTGTGTGAATGTGTTTGTGCATGCGGTGAATGACTGATTGTGTTGTGAAGTGCCTTGGGGGGGCTGTAGAATCCTCAAAGACGCTATATCAGAAGCAGGGGCAGATTTAGGACTGAAGAAGATTCGGGGCTTAACACACACACGCGCGCGCACACACACACACACACGTGACACGCACCAGTCAACACCATATGTATTTGTCTTGTACCACATCGTTTTTAATCTGAAGCTCCATATTAAGCATATTCAGGGCAGAGTATAGTTCCTGTTGGTGTTTAGAGTGAGATGATAGTAAATATTCCCTTTCTTTCTCCATCAACTTTACCTGATAGTAAGCTAACTTTAGGCAAACCAGCAGCACAACAAATATTTTCAAATAAGACTCACAAACCTGAGTCAACACCAGTCTCATCAAAGCTGGGGTTCTGTCGTTGTACTTTTTGTCTAAAAACGTCCTTATGTCCATCTTCACTCGTGCGTTTCAGGCAGAGTGTGGAAGAAGCCGGCTGCTGAAGGGCTTCTTCTTCAGTGGTGGAGGCTCAGGCAGGCTGTATACAAACTACTGCCAGCTGCTCCCTCTCTGTTGGACTTTGGTACTGCATGTTACTTCCGCGTTTGAGATCCGGGGCTTTTCATAAAACATTCGGGGCTTGAGCCCAAGTAGCCGGGCCTAACGCCGCCCCTGATCAGAAGTAGACAATCTTCGTCCTGGAGTGCCACTATTCACCATATTTTTGTTTTTTCCTAGTTCTTAAATCAGTAAGTGATTCACAGGCTTCAGCGGAGCTTGATAACTTGGTAAACAGGTGAACCAACTAATCAACTATGTGTTGGAGCTAAAACAGCTGGATAGCGGCACTCCAGGACCGCAGGATTAACTACTGTGCCACATCAAATACAGGCCATTTACCATATTACATAATGAAGCTGTTTTAGGGTGGCAACAATACATTTTGGCATTGGTTTAGCATACGCTAACCGTTAGCCTATTGGTCCAGAAGGACATTAACTCGATTTAACTTGGCAAGGCTGATCAGGAAGCTCTCCACAGCGGGTAAAGCGGACCGGCTTTTATTTTGAAGCTCCTACCGGATGTTAACGCTAGTTCCGGTGAACTTGACACCCCGTGGCTAAATTGTCGCGCCGACAGGTTTCTGGATGTCATTAACCGGGAGATTCTCAGGATTCAGGCTGCAGAAACAGCCCGTGGCTCCGGGAAAATGACGGCGTCTAAGGATTCGACCAAGAAGAAGCCGAAAGACTCGCAGCAGGACGAGGTAGAGCGGAAATATCACCTTTGTTTTGATGAACTCATCAGTCATCATGGCAAGGACGTCAGGGGCGACTAGGATCGGTTCAGATGTTTATCTATCTGTAAAATACAATCATTTATTCATCTGATATTCTGGAACGCATTTTTGGTATCAGCATTGACATTACATGGCTTAATTAGTTTAACTTGTATTTATCAATCCAGGTTTTAATTAGAATCTCACTTGTTTCTAGGGTTTCTGAGGATAAGTTGTCTTTTATGTTGATTTGCTGGTCAGATAAAGCTATAAAGTCTATTTATCATCAGGATCTGACTGAATGCTTTAAAATCAGCATACAACGTTATATTCTATCAAATAGGGTTGCAGCATCCTGGCAGCAGCAGTTCTCTCTGTAAACTGGGCATGATATGATCTATTAAAAGTAATGAAAATAGGAAAAGTGCACAAATAATGAAGCATTACTGTGTTTTCCAGATGTTAAAATGTATTTATTACCATTATTATTTGCTCATTGTTATTATCATCATCATTATTAGGAGTAATAATAATCATAATAATCAAACACGCTGATTCAGGTTTTGATGGCTGATACCAATTTTCTATTTCTTGCACAGCTATGACTGCCTATACCACTTTAGATCAAGGAAATCTAAATTCAAAAATCCCAGAGGGAAATGAAGTGTTGTTGTAACTCATTCTTCAAAGCAATAATAAAAAAAACACAATCTTCATTCATCCATCGTTCAACTTCATGTTTAGGAGAATCCTCTGGGAAACGTTTGGGACTGGTGGTGAAACATTCTACATCTTTGATTTCTAGGCTGGAAAAAGTTCAGAACAGTACTGTTAAATATTGTCCGGTTCGGATTACCCCCTGATTTACTTTTGTGCATGCCTCACACTAGTCAGGCCTCCACTAATGTGAAGCAGTTTAAAAATCACTCCCTCTTGGGAGATCTCTGGTTTCACACCAGTTGCGTTAACGGAGCTCTCACTGCAGTTTAAAAGCCACACTTGTCATTTTGAATGGAGACGTCAGATAAGAGGAGAGAACTGTCTTTAAGAGGAAAAAAAAAACTATTTTTGCTTCATTTTGGAGAGTTTTGAGAGGAGCTTATGTCTCACCTTGCTATCGGTATAATAAAGACAATAGCTGCTAAGCCAAAAAAACTCTGTTTTGTCGAAATTCTCATTCCAGCGTGTAACGTAAGAGAGGAGTTTTACGCACAAGCTCCTTTCCCACCAGGAGCGTTTCAGATGCGAAGCGAAACGCGTCACGTTTCTTTTTCCACGAGTTACAAAATCACTAAGAAGTTGCAAGATCATGTGTTATTTCTGCAGTTCATGTGGTAACAAGCAAGGAGAAGGACGACAGCATGTATCCAAAAAGGTCTGTGGTTTATTTTCTATTCTGTTGGCTATGGGGTGCTGGAAATCTGCACACGACTTGTCTACACTGCTTTCTCATTCGGCTTTCTCTCTGGCGATCTGATTTGCTGAGGTTGATGTGTTTTGGAAGCGTAGAGCGTAATAAAAGCTCGAAGCATATACAACATGTACCTACGCTTCTAGGATGCTTCCAAAATGTAATGCATCGCAGCTGGGGGAGATGCACCCATCCACCATAAAGACGGCTAGCTGCTGCGTACTAAGTTTTGCGAACGTTACGCGATGCATACGCATCTGGTGGAAATGCCCCAGTTACACTGATAACAACCGATTACTGCAAAGGGAATTCATCAGCTGGCCATGAACAAAACTGGTGCAAAGTCCTTATTTCAAGCACTAAGGTTCGGTAAAAAAAACAAAAAAACTTTGATTTAGCTGTAAAGTAGGTACAAATTTCATTATTTAGCACCTTAATATGTGATCACTGAAAACAAATCTGTGAGATTTGATTACATTTTTTTTCCGACCATGAACACACCGTTGAAATAAATACAATTTTCTCAATTTGTGAACATTTCATCGTTAAACGCTAATTCATGTAATTCTCATAGACACAGACCTCTTAAGATTTTACTTCCAGAATCACAATCAGTACCTAATCACAAAAATATCGAATCATCCAGTATCAGGTGGTCAGATCTATCAATCAAAAAAAAAATTATAAATTGGTTTTTACCCTCAAATCTGACTCGGTGCATCTTCATTAAAATGATAATACTGGCTGATTGGTATTTTTACTACATTATCAAACAAAATGAGACTGCAGGTTTAAGTGTGGCTAATCTGTACGCATTAGTTAATCTGATTAATTAGCAACGTTTAAAGATGCAGTTAGGCTAATCTGTACCAGTTTCTGTTCTGAAATCCTGCTCAGAACTAGGTTATTTTCTTTGTAATGTCCATTTAATCCTTAATCAGTCCTGCACACACAGCGGCAAACACAGACACACACTTCATTTCCTCGCCTGCTTTGCTTTCCACCGATGACCGTCTGATGGACACACAGTTGCAGCGAGCCGTGTCTGAAGAAGCAGACCGAGCTCGTGCTAAGAATTAGCTCACGGACACTTCCTGAGGAGTGGACGACTCGCTGGTGTGTGTGTTTGTGTGTGTGTGTGTGTGCGTGTGTGTGTGTGTGTGTGTGTGTAGGTGTGTGTGTGTGTGTGTGTCAAGCATCTCCCACTGCTTCTTTGATTAAAACGTTTCCACCTCGACAGCTTCTGGTGTGACACGGATTGTTCTGGACACGTTTGTGCTCCTGATCTTGGACCGGTTTGTTACAACAAATAACCACAATATCGTGAGTCAGGAAGGAAGCTCCTTTTGGTCTTTTATTTTGGAGCAAAACTATTTTATGTTTAGTAAATCCAACTAGAACATTTTTATTTGGTTATTTAAAAATTGCTTTGATTAAAGGTACATTATACCACTTCCTTTTCTCAGAAATGGACTCTTCCAAGGGAAAAAAAAATTGCGGCATTGCATTGTTTTACAAGGTTGGACAGTAGTGTTATAAAAGCACTGAAGAGCTGCAGAGTTAACAAAAGGGAGTCAGCGCAAATAAAAGTGTTTTTTTAAATGAATGTTTGGATAAAAAAATTGGGCTGCATGTGGCAGCCACCTGTTTGTTTTGCCCTTGTTCTCCCATCTTTACTTGTGCAGAGACAGATGCGAGTTTGCCTAGAAATGCAAATTCTATTAACTGCATGGTGGAAAAGTTTTGCATCTGTAATGTTAACGACTGATGACATTGTTTTTGACTGTTTTACTGTTTTTTTGTTGTTGTTGTGCATTTATTGCAGATTCTTTCTAAACTCTCATTTAGATGATAGGAGTATTTTTAGAAAGGCGACTGATGCATCACGGCTATCCGGCTGTATGTGATGATCCACACTGTTGGAAATGTAATTTTCTTCTGCTGATTTCTTTCAAATTGGTCAAACATTGATCAGTTTATCAACATTTAGTTAACATTTGTAATCTTTTACAGTAGGTTTGCCTGGTTTCAATTATCTATCCAAAAGGTGTTATCCTTAAAGTGATATTGTATTTACTTTGGCGATAGGGGGCAGTAGATACCTAAATCATTGCAAGCAAGCGGTATTTTTGTGTTTGAGTAAGACCTTACCAACGGATGGCCATTAGGGTCAAAAATCCCTGGGAGCGCAGCCTTCAGCAAAATAACAAGCACATCAGATTCCCTTTCATCACTGGCAACGAGTGGAGAGGTAAATGTGTAAAACAACATTTATGAATGGTGAAAGTTTTCTAAATGTTTGTTACAAATCAGTAAACCCGTTTTGTCCTTATGGGCTCCCATAGAAGGAAACATGGCGTCTTATATGGCATCGCCCAGAGACTTAGACCCGCTCCCATGCATTTTAGACCCGGGGCCTCATTTGTCAAGCTTGCTTATGCACAAAACGGGGTCGGAAAACTGCGTAAGCAACTTTCCATGCAAACTTTGGGATTTATGAAAGAAAACTTAGCGGAAAAATGTGCGCAACTTTAAGTTGACTAAGGACCTGGCTTACACACATTTTGGACATGGAGAGCACCTGCAGTGCTGCTGCTGAGAAGGATACAATTATGAAATCCTGCAGCATTATCACTTGTACTGCTTCGTTTTCACACAGAACAAGACCCCCCCCACACGCACACACACACACATGTGCACACACACACACACAATACACACACACACACACACACACACACACACACACACACACACACACACACACACACACACACACACACAGCCTGAAGCACAGAATACGGAATGCAGAATATCAGCAGGGGGACAGATTGAGACAGAACATCATGCGTCTGTGACAGTGAGCGTCCTGTCACTGTGACCCGATTGATGATGCGCCCTGGCTACTTGTACAAGGGAGATCTCCGTTTGGCTGACTGGTTAGCGCGCATGACTTTCACCTGGGAGTCTGGGGATCGAATCCTGATTGGACCATTTTTTTTTATACCCGCCACAGATCTCTCTGAAGAACTCAGCATTGACGGCTTCAGCAACGCTGTGCCACTCCGTGGATTTTCTCATATTTGTTTTGCAAAAGCACTTCCTTTCATTTCTCCACCTCACCCACAAGTACCTCAACTCCTGCTTCTGTGAAATAGCGTTTCCTTGATCTGCGGTCGTGATCGAAATGCTGCAACAAGCCAGCTCATGTAAATGCATGAGGTCCACAAGACACTTTGCATCGACCATTTATGGCAGTAAGTGGGCGTGGTGAGGGCGGGATGTGACTAAAAAGCAGCTTAGAACCTTTCTAGATAGTCTCTGATTTATGAAGCGGAGATTGCGTGCAGCTGTGCGTACTCCATGTTTGATAGATCACAAACCTAATTGGTGTAAGTACTTTTTTTTTTTTTTGCTGAGCTTAAGTACAGTTTTAGTAAGGATTCTACGCAATGTTTGGTAAATGAGACCCCCGATCTTTATGGTTATATATTTCAACAACTGGGCATCATTTCATTCCTTTTCAACAACATTTTGATGGATATTTCCAGAGATTAAAGACGGTAAAACTACACATTGTCACTTTAAAAAAACTTGAAAACCTGAAACAGCGTTTTTGTTTTTTGTGACATTTTAATCTTTTAAACTACATAAACAGCCAACTGAACAGGTGTAATGGTTTCATTATCCAAATTGTAAGCTAGCTTAAAATGAGTCATTTGCCACATTTGCATGTGCAACAGTAGAAATAAAATCCCCTCTGTCTCAGTTGTAACTCGTGTTCATGAACAACGCTCACAGCTCAAATAAAGAAGCCTCGGCTCAGGTTACGGTTGTGACTCGCAGCTCGTAGAGGTGGAATTAAAGCAACGTACTGTTATTATAGATGTCATATTAGAGCGAGACGGCGTGTCGTTTAGCCTCTCTCCTCTGCATCACACGTATGCACGAGCATCTCAGCCATTAGGTGAGTGCTGATGACCACAGCGTCCTCCCTGTCACTCACGCCTTTCCCTCACATGTCGCGTTAGCCGCTGTTGGGATTGGAACTAGCTTCCAGCCGTCTGCAGCCACTTCCTTCTGCGCCCCAGAAATCAACCCTCCTTCAAAGTGGCTGAGATCTTTTCCATCCTGATGGGCGTGTTTAGTGGGAACGTTTGATGCGTTGTTAGGGACACCTTCATCTGATATTTTTACACCCCTCTGTGCAAATTCCTGTATTATTATTTGGGCATTTTGGGACCAAACTGAATCATTTCCATGTCTAATTTCTTCACTTTTAACTAGGCAGACACTCATATCAACGCCTTCTCTTCTCATGTCTCCATCCTGCAGATTTGCAGTGATGCTCCTGTAGCAGAAGGTTAGTTAGCATTTGACCAGTTTTTCTGACTGTGTCTGCAGGAGTTCGTGGACGTCAGCCCCCCTCAGAGGAACTGGAAGGGAATCGCCATCTCCCTGTTGGTCATCGTGGTCGTCTGTTCACTCATCACCTTGTCGGTGGTCGTCCTCACGCCCGGTACGGTAACATCATGCAACAAAACACTGGTTTGACACTCAGATCATTCTTACATTTTCTTTTGTTTTTACTGTGTGAAACTTTCAGTTAGATGTTCATAATATCTTTAGGCTAGCTTTAAAAACATTCTGGAGGTACAGTTGCAGCTCACATTTTCATATTTTATGCTATTTTACAGGAAGTGCAATTTTTTTCTCAGATATCTGTTTAGTTCTGAACAACAGTTTTCAGACATGAGAGAAAACACCTTTGATGCTTATGTAGTAGTTACCAAAGTTGGCACAAAAACCTGCACCAATTATTTTATAAATACAACTTTGAATTTCGACATCTTTCCTAAATAAAAGCAATTATATGATCTCGTTAAAGTTGTGGTTCACTGAAAAACAAATTTTAAATGAATATTTCTGATTATAATCGATCACTTAGAGTTTTTCATGCAGGCTGAACATGAAGATAGTCTCCAACACCTATCTCTTGCCTTAGCTTCTGATCTAAAATAGACAATGACCCTCTATTATTAGAAAAGCCTGATAGATCTACGTCACGCTGTGATTTAACATTCATGGACTCACCCATCTTGACTCTCGACAGGGAAGGCTGTTGTTGGTTTAGCGTCCAGCAAACAACGGAGAACGTCTTGGCTAGTCGTTAGCATTAGCAACCCCACCACACAGCAGAACTCCTCCAGGCTTGTGTTATTTGTGGAAATAAAGCATCCACATTGCAGAGCAAACAAGAGTCAGTGGTAGAGTCGCATTGCTATTAGCCAATTGGAGGAGAGATGTCCACATCCTGCCATCAGAAGCTCAACTCTGATGTGGTTCACTAATCAGAATTACAACTTTTGTAAGCAACTCTGCTGCAATCTGCTGTAGTTAGTGCTACAATGAACTAATGCTAACACAAGCTAATGCTAACACAGGCCAACTGATACAAAAATAAACCTTGAAGTAAAAAGATCCACAGTCTTACACTTACAAGTCAACTAGCAACAAAGTCAGGTCACCATCCTGTGATTTTGCAGCTTCCTTCAGCTTCTACTTTTTGTTCTTTTTATTAACTCATTAACTGCCATTGACGACTAAAGTCGTCATTTGCATTTTTTCACGGTGTGGGCGTCGGAACAAGCCCCCGCACCGTGAGAACAAACGTCTAAGCTCTAAAGCCGATCTTCATCCGCGTACGTCACATGTCACTTAATCAGGAAGCAGAAAATCCATGTGTTAGGAGATCGTTTTGGGCCGCTGCTGTAAAAAAAGTGAGGCGCAAACCAGAAAAGCGTCTGCCGATCACAATTCAACAACGGATTATGAAAGAACGGATAACGCTCGAAACACGCGGATTCTTCCTGATGTAAGAGGTGAGTCTCCGCTTTGTTTTGGTGTCGACATCATCCTAGCGCGCAACGTTCTGTGACTCTTAAAAAACAGTAAAAACGGTGAGAAACGCTGGCAGCGAATGAGTGAACGGGTGGCAAATTGAAAAAGTGAACTGCTAGCCTTTATATTAGCTACCAGCGCAGTAAACAGTTAACATCTGTTAAGCAGGTAGCGACGTCCCCCTAGTGCTCCTACCTGAATCACAAAACTGTCAAGAGCAGTAACTGGTCAGCAGAGGGCGGCAGAGTGCATTCCCATGTGAAGTTTTATGACTCAAGAACCACTAAAACCAGTTTCAAAGCAATAGCTTAGAGTGTGAAAAACTCTTTAGTGTTGCTCTAAACTTCTGACGTATGTTCAGTTACGTAAATCCTCCAATACAGGCCGGTATTCAATTAAAGGCCGGGTCTCCAATTCTGACCGGTGTCGGAGTCAGCGGAGGTAAATAATGGCCGGTCTCTTATTGTGGTCGGATGGAATGTGGTAACAAGCCAGTACGAGCGTCCCAGCGGCAGGGTTATGGTCCCCAAATCAACCAGCAGGAGGCAGTAGAGGTTCACGCAGACCTTTATTAGGCTTTTTCTTCAACGCTTTGTAACGCTACAGACACGATCCTCTATCACGCTCCTACCACACAGAGTCACGGTGTCAGTTAACCATGCTAATTCAGCCCACTCCACAGAACACACATCACCTTCCCTGTGGCTTACATAACACTCACACAACACGCAAATCAGCACATAGGAACTAGCAGAACGATAGGAAACACATATAACACAATACCCAGAATGCACCTGGCTTACAACCCCAGCCAGGTCATTACACTATCAAGTTCAAAGAGAACGTGCTGATTATGCTGCAGAACACTCTGGAGAGCAGCAGTAGGGGGTGTATGAACTACAGTAATCCCTCGTTTATCGCGGCAGATGCGTTCCAGACCTGGCCGCGATAGGTGAAAATCCGCGAAGTAGGGACTCCCAGCATGCCCCTCGCGGGGATTCCCTTCACGTCGCACCTACGTCACAAACCGCGGCTATAAACGGAAGTCGCCTTTCCAGCTCACCACTCAGTCATCGTTTCTTCAGATTCACGATCAGAGTTTCCAACCTACCGATCAATCCAACGAACTATCAGCTCATAGTAAGTTATCTTACTTACTTCTGGAAAGCCCGGCATTTCCGTGTCACTTCGTTGACGCTCGAACGCTCGGGGGTTTCCTAGATCAGCCGGCGTTTCACCGACGCTTATCACTTCCGCGTCTGTGAAACCACGCTCCCTATTGAATTATCGTATGATCACATTCTCTTTTTGGGGGTAAAACTCAAGTGCCAGACCGTAGGTTCTGACACGCGATCGTTCATGTCGGTTCATTTCCTTTAATGTTTTCTGTCTTTTATTTGCGCCTGATGTGTATCGCTGCTGTGGAGCGGGGCGCTTCACCTTGTCCTCCGACGCACAGATCACAGCAGGGAGTGCTCAGCTGTTTTCGCGGTCGGTAGATCTGCCTCCTGAGCACGGCCACAGTAACAATCAGGTGTCGCCACCTCAAAAACTAATTTAACACGCGATCGTTCATGTCAGTTCATTTCCTTTAATGTTTTCTGTCTTTTATTTGCGCCTGATGTGTTTCGCTGCATGCTGTGGAGCGGGACGCTGCGCGCATCACCTTGTCCTCCGACGCACTGATCACTGATACAGCCGCCAAACAGCAAGCGCTCCGCTGTTTTTGCGGTCGGTAGATCTTTTAGAACTGCAGTTCAAAGGTAACTCATGAGGTGAATATATATGAACCCAGGTAGCAGTTTTTCTTTAGGATTGAGAGGAGATGCAGGAAGATAATAAACAGGCAGGACAGAAAAATAGTCAAATAAAAACAAGTTAGTTTTTGTACCTGGTGGTTGCAACAAACAGACACCATTGAAGGTCATCAGAAGTGAGGAACAGAAAATGAAATAATTATTTTAATGTTTAGAGCAGCAGGAACTCCGAGAGGCTGCAGGCGCATCAGTGAGTTTGCAGCCGCTGCGCAGGGGGAGGGGGGAGATGGCTGAAGCAGAAACTACCGTTGTTAAAAGAAATGTGTTTAACTTTGAAAATATGGGCGCAATTTTAATTGTCAAAAACTCCAGCGAACCATTAGTTCATTTTGCTCAAATAGAAATAGAGGCCTGCCTCTAATACTGGCCCTCCTTCCAATAAAGGCCTGGAGCTTGATGAGCTTGAGTCAAATACAGGCCCGGGCCTGTATTAGAGGATTTACGGTATATAGCTGCATGGAGGAAGTTTGCAGAAGGCTGCAGGTTCAAATCCCATCTGTGGTCCTTTTGGAGATAGTGTGTTATCTCTATGAAAGTGTGATTCCTCCCAAAAACCAAAAGCAAACACGTTAGCTTATAAAATGTAGGTTGCTTCTGTTAAATAATTTTGTGTCAATGATCAACACAGATCGTTTGGTTCCTTGGTGATAAATCCACCATAAAAATGTTTTTGTTGTTGTTGTTGCTCCCCAGCTGAGCTCCCGGGAAGCAGCAAGTCCAGGCTGAGTGTGGAAGATCTTTTCAAACCTGAGTTCAATGCTCATGACCCCGAGGCCAAGTGGATCAGCGGTGAGTTCCTGGATTTTTGGCTTCAAACAAACGTAGCTGCTTGTCTCTCACCGTCAGACACTCACAAGAACATTCGTCTTCAAATAAAAATTCCTCCAGTCACCTAAACAGCTCAGTTGTAGAAAAACACTGGGACATTTTTACTCACTAGTTTTTTTTTTATTATTTTGTTCTTTAACGAGAGCGTAGAGCTGAGACTTTGATCTGAGTTCAGCAATCGTGTCATTTATCAGACCAGAGCCTCCTGTTCAGCTGCATCCCTGAGAAAGCCATCACAGTTTAAATGAAGCTTAAATTTTTAACATTTTGTTGCAAGGATTATCTAAAAAAATACCTTTAAAGTACAAAAAAGTGAGTCAAATACCATACCTTACCACTTCTATATGGTGAATTTAAACACAGCATGGGAGCTGAACGAAGCGCCTCCCAATTCAAGACACAAAACTAAATCAAAAGGTACATACATTGCAAAATAAAAACTATACGTAAAAACTGTTAAAACAGCAATCAATAATGAAAAAGATTTTAAAACCCAGGGACTAAACGAGAGTCACACCCTAAAAGCCAAATCATTAAAATGTATCTTCAGTCATGACTTGAAGACAAAATAGCCTCTTTTATAAGACAGACCATCGCGCCATTACAGAGTGATAAATCCGAATTTGTGGGTCTCGTAAATGCAGCACGGAGTGAAGGGGAAAGGTGATAAAACTCCATTCTGATGCGCTTAGCCACGTAGTAATATTGCCTCTGATGGCTAAACGCGTGTCAGCCCCGCTAATCCCTTTGGAGCGACTGTGGGAGGCCCCCCTGCAAAAGATGGTGGTCGCGTTAGTGACGTATACTGCGCGCCGAATGCCGGCCGGAAGGGATATAAACACAGATAAATATGGCCTCTAACTAGGATCTTTCAACCACCTACAACATGGCAAACTGGACAGATGTGGAGGCCATGGAGCTTTTGGCCGTGTGAGCGGACAAACAGATTAGTCGCATTTTTACGGGGACGGTGAGAGACAGCCAGCTGTTCGACAGAGTGGTGAAAACACTGGTTGAGCAGGGCGTCAAGCGGGACAAAAAGCAGGTCACATCAAAGCTAAAGGTCCTCAAAAAGACATTTCATCAGTCTGACGTGTCTTCCGTCTGACGCTGAAACCGCTAGTGATTGCTGTGACCAAGGTGGGGGTGGGGTAGGCAGTGCATTCCAGAGGGTGGGCGTGGTCTACATAAAAGGCTAGCTCTCCCCTAGCTTTATAGTTCACTTTGGGGATGCAAAGCAACAAATGATCAGCCAACCATAGCGAGCGCCTAGGCACATAGGACGTGATGAAGTCCAATGGATTAGAGGGTGCAAGGCCATGTAGAGCGTTTTATGCAAAGAGCAAGATCTTAAAATTCACCCTTAAGGCCACAGGCAGCCAGTATAGGCATGCCAAAACCGGGAACACATGGCTGCATCTGTTTGTATTTGTCACAATCTGCATCCGGCTCTTGGCTGAGACAGGAATACTGACCAAAGATGAGTTCGCGAAGTCAAGACGTGAGTTTATTAAAGCGCGTATCACAGATTCTAAATGTGACCGCTTCAAGATCGGCTATAGGTGCGTCAGGTGGCAAAATTGGTAAAAGCACGATCTCACCACCCCATTTATCTGAGGGACCATTAACACGTGTCTTTGGTTCCTATCTCAGCAGTGTAGGGACTGCTGTAGTGTGAGGCTTGCTTCTGGGGTCAAATAGAATAGCTTCGTTCTTTGACTCATTGAGTTTAAGAAAGTTAGCTACCAGCTAGGGCTGGGCAATGTGGCCTAAAATCAATATCATGATATATTCCATAACGATAAATGTACGATAACTACGTGTATGCGCAAAAACAAAAGTTGTCGACTAGATGGGGCTGTCAGGCATGTAATATTGAGCCATGTTGTCACGTAACATGATATGGTACAGCCTCTTAAAAGGAATTGAATGTCTCTAACCAACACGTGTTTATTACCGAATTTATTGACATGTGAAAAATGAAATCGGTTAGTCAGAAATTTCAATAACAATATATTTTCGATTTATTGCCCAGTCCTACTGCCAGCCAACCCCTAACATCAGAGAGACATTCTGCAAAAAGTTGGTCTGAGTTTTGCCCGTTCATTTCCACATATAACTGCCAATCATGGTAACCAATGCCATGCCAATCGGAAAGGGAGAAGATATATTGAGAACAGAAGACGCCCCAGGACAGAACCCACCGGAAACCCCCCCCCCCCCCCCCCCCCAGGTCAACAGTAGGCTGGTAGAGGCACAGTCACCAATATGCACACAGAAGGATCTCCCTTAAAAAAGGATAAAAAATATTAGTTGAATCTTTAAATCAGTTACAGAATCTGTAAATGTGAATAAACGTCTTAAGAAACCCTCCAGATTTGATAAAAAGTAGCTTTTAATATTTATAAAATGACACAATTAAGCCTTTGTAGATGATATAAATGGGTTTTAAAAAGAAAAGTAAAATAAGAGATAAAAGACACTTTTGTTTCCTCCAGGCTTCAGTTAACTTTAACATTAGTGTCAGATGCTGACCTCCTCTTATTTATAAATGCGTGTTATTAAAGGACCTGTCACCATAGATTAAAAAAGCAGCTCGCGTTTTCTTGCAACCCGCTGAGTTCACTGACCTTTCTCCTCTGCGGTTTTCCTCCAGGCCTCATCGCCAACACCTCCTGATTACATTTTCTCTTGGCGTTGCATAACGCGCTCTCTGCTGGAGACAACCTTCATCAGTGACCGCCGTATTGGTCAACGGTCTTCTCCACAGCGTGACCTATTTGTGTTTTAGCTCTAAAATAAATGAAAAACCTGAAAATAAACAGCAGCTATTGATGGAAGGGGACCATTTAGAGAACACTGTTTTTAACGGCTTAATTATGGCCCTGGACTATAAATATGACCACCTTGATGACTAAATATGTCCCTGACACCTTTGTGGAGACTGACTGGGGGACAGAAGGTGAGAGGAGGGTGGAGAGACACAAGGACAGAGGTGGAGGTAGACAGTGAAAGATGGTCTGACTGCTCTGGAGAAGAAACAAGAGATCCACTGCCTGCTGTGTCCTTCGCTTTCACAGAGAGATAATACTAATGACTAGTCCTGTGTCCTGTGGCTTCTCATTATATGATGGATCAGACTCTAAAAACACACTGTAGTATCGGCACATATGAGGACAGGGTGGACTGTTTACCAGTTCAACTGCATTAGCAGAAATCACTCAGATCTGCAGCATCTTTCAGAGTTTTAAAGTCACGCTTCCCCGTTCTTAGTTACTGCTGATTTTGAACAATACAGGAACTATTTAAACCAGCTAATTTATTCAAAAGTGTTTTACCTAAAAGTAGGGATGGACAATATGTCGGCATCAATATCGGGCATCAGTCGATGTTAGCCATTTTTTAACATATCGGTATCGGTTCAATAAATAAAACCGGGACGATATTAACAACTGACATTTTTTCCATCTCATCTCCATTTGTTTGCCTGTTTCAGAGAGTGAGGGGGTGATGTGTAATTGTTTAGTCATGTGAACAGTGAGTGAAATCATCTCAGAACCGTAAAAGTGTGTGTGTTGTGTGTACATAATAATGTAAATTCAGCTTTAATAATTTTCATTCTATACACAATCTGCTGACTTTAGAAGCATCAATGTCAGTATATCGGTATCAGCAAATATCGGTTATTGGCCATAAGAGTGATCTTAATATCGGATATTGGTATCGGCCCAAAAATTTCTTATCGGTGCATCACTACCTAAAAGGTCTTTTTGTTTATTTTTTAAACAATACCTAATTAAATGTTCAATACAAAAAGATTAAAAGGAAACCAGGAAGCCTCTGAAGAACATGTTTATAAGTCTCCATTTTGATTTGAAAACTATAGAATAAGAGTAAAAATAAACAAGATCTACAGTGATGTTAAAGCTGCTGCCTGTGGCTTGTTATCGTGGCAACCACAAGTGTCTTATCTTTTATTTTTGTTGTCTTAATTTTTATTTTCTACATTTTGTTGATTCATTTATATAATCATTTTAATTGTGCTTTTAATTGAGTATGTTGTGTAGGGATGGGTACCTTTGACATTTGAATCGATCCGGTACTAATTCCCGGTACCTACGAGTCGATACCGGTACTTAACGGTACCAATTTTCGATACTTTTGAGTGTTTATTATTTTAATTCTCTTTTATAATTAAATATATATTTTTCTCAATATATATATAACCATATTTGATAAATATCACGATAAATAACATACAAGTTTGTATTTTAACATCGTCCTTGTAGTTTTATAAGCTGATAATTAAACTGAAGCAAACATCTTTACTGTGAACTAAATTTACTGTGTATCTTCATTCCTTTTGCCGTCCTTTTTCTTTTGATTTTTCCTACTGGGAAGTTAGAATTTCCGAGGAGAAAGCGAACGCACCATTAGCTGGAAACAACGGTGGCAATGGAAGCTAACATATCAAGCTAACGTTATCTTTAACAGTTTATTTAGCTGCTGGAGCAGATTAAAACGATGATGCCTCAAACTTAGATCGTTGTCGCTGGTTTTACCTTCATCCATTCACCCGTCGCATTTAGTAAAGTAAAGCCAAACTTTAGAGCGCGTTCATGTTCTTCTAGTCGGAAATTCGGAGTTCCGAGGAGAAAGCGAACGCACCATTAGCGAAACGGAAGCTAACAAATCAAGGTAACGTTATCTTAAACATTTTATTTACCTACTGGAGCAGATTAAGATGAGGATGTCTCACTTAGATCGTTGTCTGTCGCTAGTTTCATCACCCAGTTACCCATCACATTTAGTGAAGTGGACCCAAGCTTTAGCGTGCGTTCTTTCTACCATGCTTGCTCTGTTTACAACGGGCTCGCAGGGACCGGCAACATAACGCTCTTGCGCATGCGCAACTGTCTTGGCAGTACCGAAACGAGGCACCGTTTGAAATGACGTGAATCGGTGTTCGGTCGGTACTATGGAATTCGGTCGGTACCTTAAAAAGTACCGAATTCGGTACTCATCCCTAATGTTGTGATGTGTGTGTGTGTGCGGTGTTTCCCCTAGGAATTTTTCCAGCTGTGGCGGTGAGGCCGGCCGGGGTTGGGGAGAAATTATGACACGTCTCTAAATAAAGTAAAAAATTTCTAGTGCAGATTGGAGACAACCCATAGAAGCACTGATTTGATCTCATTTCAGAGAAAAATAGAACAGGTTAGATGCACCTAATAAATAAAATTACTAACAAACTCAGGAATCTGTTGCTTCACTGTTCTGGTGCTGAGAATATCACTAATGCGGTTCAAAGGAGATACACAGATGAATGCACCTCTTATTTATTATTTGGAAACTACATTTACTGCAGCTGGCAGAGGCAGATTTTTTTCTATTGATATACGGAATTTACAGAATCATTTTAAATTTTAATAGGGGAAGACTGCAGGAGGGAGCGGTAAAATACAGGGGGTCCCCAGCAAAAACAAGAAGCTTTATGAGTCTGATGAAACCCTCTGGTTTTCCATCAGGCAGTCACGGGGCAGCTCCAACGACCCAGTGGCTGTGCTGGGTCAATGTTATCGAGCTCAGTCCGGCTCGGCAGAGGGTGAACGAGCCGAGGCGACATCGTGCTCTGCTTAAGAAGAATTGTTATTTTCCCGCTTCAGAAGAAGCGTCCAACGTGTTTTTACGCTTTCTCCGAGACATGTCACATCGCTAAGTTGTTAGCGCCACGTGCTAACACGTCAATAGTGCAGCGTAGCCTGCTGGAGGTTTTAAGGGTTCAGATGAAAACACCCGACCTCTCAGGCTGCTCACACATCGATCTTACGTTGTCGCCATTGTGCTCAAGCCGTAATACAGTATTAGATGCGGTTAAAGTCAGACATGAATAAATAAATAAATTTTACATGAATAAGTGATGCTTAGCCTGGTGGGGGGAGGAAAATCTGGCCTAATAAGCACTGGAGGAAACCCTGTCAAGATCGTCAACACTCGTTTATCTTAATGCTATTGAAACATGTAAACGTAAAAGCATTATATCCACTGCTGCCTTTCTAATTTTAAACTCAGTAACTTATGCTGTAACTTCACCTTGCCCTGCCTGCTCCTCCTTGCTGCCCGCCGGCTGTGATCACAAGCGACAACATAGTAGTTCCCGCTGCTTCTTCGGGAAACAGCGCAAAATAAAAAACTTGGGATCTTGTAGGCGTGGCGGTGGGATTTCAGCCGTGGCGGGCCGCATCACGGGTCCCCGGAAGAACAAAAAACATGAATGCAAGTCAACGGGGCTAAAAACGCTATTTTCCGCTTGTTTTGTGCAATGGATTTCACATATTTTCGAACGGGGGAAACGCTATTTTAGGTTTTGTGTGAAAATATGCGCTTCACAAAAGTGACGTCATCGAACCAGACACAGAGAAAACTGCGGGAAAATGGCCGTAAATGCAGCCAACTTCCCACAGGAGAAAAGAACCACCATAAATCTGGTCATGTGGTAAGTAGCAGCTACTTACCGATTTCTGGTATGTAGTCATGCTAATTACGTAATTTATAAGCTGATAAATCTCAAAGTACGTGACTGGCGTGGTCGAAACGCCCATCATTACTTTTTATTTAAATTGCAGTACAACACATGTGTGATCCAGGGCGTAAGGCAAAGAGAATAAGAAAATAGCGGTTTTAGCCCCGTTGACTTGTATTCATTTTTTCGTTCATCCGGGGATCCGTGAGCTGACCGGAAAGGGAGGAGACTTAGGCTCCCTACAGAAACAAGCTTTTGAATTGGCACCTTGAATTAATAGGAAACCTACAGACATTCAACTGCAAGGCTAAAAATGACCAGGAAGCATTTATGAGATCAAGGAGTGCTTGGGGAACCTTTATGTTTTTAAACCTTTTATTTAAATGTTATACACCAGATTCACAACAAAACCAATGCAGGCTCTACTGTAAATATGTTGTCCTCATAAATATGAATGCTTTGCTGAAGATGTTACCTGTTGTTTATGTAAACCACTTTAGCAACAGCATGCGGGCATGGCGAAGCACTCGTCCATAACTGATCACACACAAAGCAGTCAGCACCTGGACGTTTGCAGCTCAATCCCACATAAAGTGCCAGGAGCATACACCGAGTAAACAGACCTCATGAATAATGCACTCATGCAACAGTTAGTCTATAAACACAGGACACTGATCAGAGATTATACGGTTCCCGTGGCAACATCAAATCACTGCAGCATCCATAATGCTGACGATGTGCTAAAGAAATCAGTAAAAAGCTCAAAGTACTGTGTGGAATAGTGATGAAACTGAACTTTACTGCTACACACTGAAATGTGAACATTTGTGGCTCCTGATTGATGATCACTACTTCCAGGTATTGATCCAGCTTTACTGAAGAGTTCGAAAACCTTCTAGCTCTCTGGTCTCAAACGTTTGATGAACATTGGTGATAAAAATCACCTCGGGTTGTTTTTACAGACTTAATACTTTATAGTGACAATATGAGGTCACAGGTACGTGCTTCGAGTGTTAATTTTCAACTCACAGCATCAAGATTGCCGGTTCAAATCCCAGCTGCAACTTTTCTGCATATGGTTAGCATGTTCTTCCTATATGCATACGGGAGTTTTCACTAGGCACTCCAGTTTCCTTACACAGACCCAAAAAGTTCAGTGGAAAAAAGCATCTGCTAAATGAAAAGACATAAACCTGCAATTTAAATACATTGTTTAACAATTTAAGAAAATTTGATGTTTTTTTAGTTCAAAAATGTTCAAAAAGAAGAAATAAAGTGAAAAATACAAGAAATAAAGAAGCATGTTAGCATGAAAGGGGAGATGTTTTTTTTAAAGATTGGAAACAGTTTACCACATTGAAAGGCAATAATATCAGTTTTGTGAATGTTTGGTACGAAGTAATAAATAATATTAATATTATGCATGTGTGTGTGTGTGTGTGTGTGTGTGTGTGTGTGTGTGTGTGTGTGTGTGTGTGTGTGTGTGTGTGTGTAAAACACACAAATACACCACACAAGAGACATCAAGGCAGTGATGTTGAACATTCTGCTTAGACGGGCTTTTGTCAGGCTCTGAAACCAGAAAAGGCTGCAGGAAGGGAGGCAACAAACTCTTGAGCTAGCGACGACGCCATCCCTAAGCCAATCAGTGTCTGACAGTCTCTGACGTTGCACAGTGGCGGTTCTACATGGAATTACTCCCCAGGCGAGACATCCCTTGAGATGACGGCCAGGTTAGTGAGTCGCTCCTGAGACATGGTTCACCTCAGGTATGACTTGATCAACTTCAGTTTTGAGAAGCTCCTCTCTGCTTGAGCCACAGTGACTGGCAGAGTAAGAGCAATCGTGAGAGCAGTCCAAAAGTTGTGTTAGAAAAAAGAATCCTTAAAAAAGGACTCAAGGAATTTATTCGAGCCATTCGTTTCCCCCCAACCTCTCCAATGTGTCCGGGTCGACCCAGGACACGTTGGAGAGGTTACATCTTCAATCTGGTCCGGGAACGCCGTGGGGTCCTGCCGGAGGAACTGGTGGAGGTGGCTGGGGAGAGGACGGTCTGGAGCTCCCTAGTTGGGATGCTGCCCCCACGACCTGGACCCGGATAAGCGGTGGAAGACGACGACGACATTAGTTTCAAACTTTCAGCCCTATTTGCTCTGTTAGCAATTAGTTGACTGAATTTAACCGTTAATATCCCCAGTTAACCGGTTTAAAAAAATTAAAACGTGCCTCCTAGTATGAGAACATACTACCTTTATCTTTAGCCCGTTTCTCCTCTTCTTCTTTTCCTGAATTGGCCACCTGATGGTTTTGGCCTTTTTCTGTCCATCTCGTCTGGCACTCGACTCAATAAACAGGTTTCCAATTGTCAATGACAACAACAAGGAGTCAAGACTAAACCAATCGACCTTGGTGGGTGACCACAAAATCATTTTGTTTTTCCTCTTTTGTTTTGGCCATTTCACACAATTCAGAAAAACGTGAAGGCATTATAAGCCTGTATTTATAATATTTTTGAATTAAATGTGCATTATCTGGAAGAACATCAGCCATCTCATACAGTTGGTTCAGACCCCCCACCCCCTGTCTGTTCCATTTTGGAGAGACCCAGAGGTAAATTCTCCCGTGCTCCGCCTTTTTCTCTTCCTCACACACACACGTCGCTGGCCTGAACCCTCTCAGTGAGCAGGAGCAGCTGCAGGGGGCGCCAACGTGCTGGTTCCAATCTAGACACAGTGATATTCGACAGATAAAAAACCATGTTGCGGTGCAGGTTTCATTTTTTAATTTAGTTTTTTACTCAGCAATTGTGCGCCCCCTTTGTGTCATGAAAAAATGCCACCCTGGGCAGCCACCCGGTCTGCCCGTGCCTAAAACTGCTACTGACGTCGCGTTTTCAACATGGAAGAAAACATTGCTCATCACCAAACTGTTGTGCGACTGTTGGAAGAGTTCCTCTGGGAGGATGTTTAGGTACCATTTACTTTTTATGTCTGTGTTATGAGGTTACTAAAGGTAACTGAGTCCACTCCCTTAGCTGAGGAGCACACCCACACATGAATGGTCTCAGGATTCTGTTAGCAGGACACAGTACTGATGGGAGCACTCATAGTTTCTTCTCTAGATGCTCCAATCAGGAAAAATGACTTTCCTCAACAGTCTAATCACTGGGCATCTAGTAGAACACCAGTCAGTACCAACCCCACTGTAGGTCAACCCCTGTATGGGATCAACTTTAGGAGAAGGTCCTGGTGCTGCTGGACCTTCTTCGGCTTTGTGATAATTACTTTTTGTGTCATTTTCTGAAAGTTTGGCTTGGCTCTTCACGTGGTCATAAAAGTGGATTCTAGTTTGTGTATTCTACCTGAACACCAGCTAGAATATCAATAATGTGTTTGTTCTTTGTCTGAATTTGTTTGGGCGCTGATGTGTGACTGTTTTGCTCAAGTTTCCTGATGTAAAGCCTGTGAAATAATATTTCAAATACATTTATATTTAGCTTCAGTTTAGCAGGAGCTAAAATGGAGAAGATGAAATCTCACAGCTTGATGTTTTTTCCTGTTATTGACTTTCTTGCGGGAGGTTTATTACGCTTCATTTCCCACGATTTATGAGCTCCTTTTTAAAGTAATATAAGAAATCATACGTTAGTGTCCCCTGTGATGTTAAATGTGAGGTTGGCGCCAGTGTTGGAGGAAAGTGATAAGATAAGTCCGAGGTTGTCAAAGAAGCAATTTCCATCATGAACTTGTTTTTAAATGAGACCCACAACACCTGCAGTAAATTCAGAGCCAGACGCGTCTCGTCTGCACGGGCTCCCATCACACCTGATGGAGGCTGCTTTTACACCACCTCACACTGCACGGCAGGCAGCGATTCCCCCCATTTCATCATCAATCTCTATAAAAACGGCTAATGGGACAGCTGACCCTGTTGGGCTGAAAACAAATCATCACTGTCGCGCAGCTGGCCTCAAAATAGGGCTCCTGCAAGTTGCAACAAGTACAATTTGAGAGTTCCTTTGGAATAAAATGGATGTTACTTTGCCTAATGTTCAGTCTGACCAAAAATATCAAACAATTACTCAAATCTAGACTTTTTATTACCTTAAAGGACAACTTTACTTATATTTTAAGGAACGAATGCCTTGTAAGTCATTCTTGGGAGGAAAAAGGCGCCTTTTTGAGAAACTAGAAGTCAGTTGGAGGACGAGTCTCTTTTACTGATATTTGGACATCTCACCTCTGATTGGCTAACAGCAACACGAATTATTTACTGACTTGGTTTGCTCTGCAACATTGATGTTTTATCTCCACAAATAACACAAGCCTGGAGGGGTTCTGTCGCGTTGTGGAGGTTCTAATGCTAACCGTTAGCTTCTATTAGCCGAGACGTTTGATGTTATTTCCTGGATGCTAAAGCAACAACAGTCTTCCCTGTCATGAGTCAAGATGGATGAGTCCATGAATAATAAATGACAGTGTGATGTAGATCTGTCAGGATTTTCAAAACCCAGAGTTACACCGCTAATGCAGGAAGTAGAGGAAAATACTATATTCATGTTCAGCCTCCAGGACAAGCTCAGAATGATTGATGTTAATCAGAAATAATCATCAAAAAATGTTTTTTCAGTGAATCTGACCTTTGAATTTGAGCTTATACCTAAAATGAGATAGTTGCACCTTCCAATAATGGACAAAACTATTATTTAGTTATCGATTGACCTAAACCTTTACTGTTTATTGCTTCTATTACCATCCTGTTCGTGCTGACTTTCACACATTTTCATCAACATATAGCTCATTAAGAATATCATAAAAGTACAGGAAATCAGAGAAATAGAGATGTCAGAGCAAGTATTACTCATACCCCGAAACCAGTCACACATCCTTCTCTGTGCTGTTCCTCCTCAACGTTTGGTCCTACATTATTGTTTCTTAAGGTAGAGAGCAACGCTTTTCATTATTGTGTTGTATGATACACCAGACATTATGGTAACAATACATAATAATTCTAATTATGGTCATGACACAGTCATGTACCTGTATAAATACAGGCCTTTTAAGTAACGTTACCTTGACCTTACCATTATTTTGATAAATGATGAATGATGTACACTTGTATAGTGCTTTTGTGAGTGAGAGGATTCCAAACCACGTACACTACAGTCATTCACCCTTTCACACACACACACACACACACACACACACACACACACACACACACACACACACACACACACACACACACACACACACACACACACACACACACACACACACACACACACACACACACACACACACACTGTTGGTGGTAAACTACATCATACCCACACTGACGCTTACAGAGGAGAGGCTGCTGTACACAGGCACCGCCGGTCCCTCCAACCACTACCAGCAGGCAAGGAGGGTGAAGTGTATTGCCCAAGGACACAACAACTGACGCTACTGATGGAACCTTGGTTTGAACTAGCAACCCACCAGTTTCAAGTCAAAATCCTAATCCATTAGCCGCCATCGCCCTGCACTGTCAACGCTATGTTGCATATGAAACTTTGCTAAGGCTCAAAATAGCCCAGGAACCTTGATAAATGACCAAACACAACCCATAACCAAGCCCTAAAATGAAAAGACTGGTTTACCTTGCCCACTTGGCCATGACATGAACAATAACAGCATGCTGATTAGCTGGCTGTGTGACAATGCCTAAAGCTAGAATTACTGTTTACAGCCGTGTACAGTAGCCAGATGAAGCATACTAGGCAATCTGTAGATCTATCTGGCAATCATAGTCTGGATATTCCTCGAACGTCCTGGAAAGTTACGTGTGTGCTCCATCATTCTTCTTTGTTGATTTCCTTTTGTCCAACTTGTAAATTAGCAGTAGCTCAGGCTAGTATTAACAGTAGCCTGATTTAGCAGTGGTCTGCCGATATTGAAGCTGACATAGAGACATAGATAAAACTGGATGGAGCAACACCCCTTTCTCATATTTATAAATGTTAGAAAATGGGAGGTTCCCACCATCGCCATTTTAGCCGTGTCACACGTCTCGTCATGCCCAGACAATCCAAAAAATGGAAAAGAGGTGGAGCTGAGGGTAGGGCTGGGTTTCGAGGATTGGAGAAAATAATCCAACGTACCCACTAGCTAACTTAGCTAACCCAAAAAGCTAAGAAGTAGCTCCAGGGCATGCCGGAGCCAACCTACGTGGAGTCCTGGTTTTGTTCAAGGCTGTAGTCATGCTGGTCGCTTGTAGAGATCTATTATGGACTGTTAAATTTACAAGCAGAGCCTCAGACTGCTGCGATCATACCGGGGCATCTTGGCCTCTGAAGTCTGCTCATGCTCCACAGTCTGACATCAGTGGGACATTAGCTATAGGCTAACTCAAAGCTACCGGGATTCTGGGTGTTTTTAGCAAGAAATACGTGGTAGAGCAACTCCAAAGTGAACACACCTCCGGCCTGCTTAGTAACGATTGTGCTCTCAACCAGAAATGGGAGTGTTGACTCGGCTACCGGCGCTGTGGTTGAGCAACTCAAATGTGAAGCAGCATCAACTTAAAGAGCTGTGGTGTTTCTGTGGTCTCGCCCAGAGCTCCACAGGTGACCAGCATGACTACAGTCTCACATGGGACCCGGTCCGTGAGTCCTGGCTGCCCCTGGTAAGGGAACAGCCAGTCACCTGCTCTAAAAACTGTTCCCGGCCAGGAGACAGGAGAACTCGAGCACAAACTCAAGTTTCTTATCCAGCCAGCAGCCCCACTAACATGTTTGACCAACCAGTTAAATGACACAGCATTTCCCCCATTCAGTCAGTGAAATAAAGTACAGAAATATAATTTTACTTACTGATAAAAATGAAACAGAGACTTCTTGGATGATATGTTTGCACAATCAATACCATAGCTTGCCCTCTTTGTCAAAGTAATTCCATGATTAACATCCAAACACGAACACACAGACAACTAAATTGCCTATTAACGTCAGGCCCAGGCTGAGGCCTTCAACGGAGCTAGCTTCTGGCGCTAGCTCTGATGTAGCTCTGAAGCTCATGCCACCTGTCAATCAAAATCTAATAATTCATAATTTCAAGCATTTAATTACATCTAAAGGGATGAGTTACAAAAAAGTAATCCCCTTCAGAGTTGTCATTAGGGATGGACAATATATCGGCATCGGTATCAGTCGATGTTAGTCATTTTTTAACACATCGGTATCTGTTCGATTAATAAAATCGGACCGATATTA
This sequence comes from Nothobranchius furzeri, assembly GCF_043380555.1. Lineage (NCBI taxonomy): Eukaryota > Metazoa > Chordata > Actinopteri > Cyprinodontiformes > Nothobranchiidae > Nothobranchius > Nothobranchius furzeri. Next base: position 64,501,533 of record NC_091742.1, read on the forward strand.
ACAACCGATATTTTTTCCATCTCGTGTCCATTAGTTTGCCTGTTTCAGAGGGTGAGGGGGTGATGTGTAATTGTTTTGTCATGTGAACAGTGAATTAAATCATCTCAGAACTGTAAATGTGTGTGTTGTGTGTACATAATAACGTAAATTCAGCTTTAATTATTTTCATTCTATACACAATCTGCTTATTTTAGAAGCATTATATTGTCAGTATATCGGTATCGGCAAATATCGGTTATCGGTCGTGACACTGAGCTCAATATCGGATATCGGTATCGGCCCAAAAATTTCATATCGGTGCATCACTAGTTGTCATTAATGAAAACTAGATCCATTAAACTTAAAATATTTTTTAAAACCAGGTTGTAAACATGTTTATTTCTGCTGTGGCATTTTTAAGATGGATCAATAAAAATTTGCTCACTTCTGGTGCCAGAACCTAGTGGAATGAAGGTGGAACTGCACTTTTTGGCACTTTCTTGTAGTGAGCAGTTCTGGATTCAAGGGGTGCCTCCTTGGTTGGGTTATGCATATTTAAGGGTGTTTGTCTAAGTTTATGAAGTGTTACATCAGCTTTTCTTAGAAAAAACAGTTTCTCATTGCCCATTATAACATTACTGATTCACATAGAAGCAGGTGAGAGACGGCACAGACTTTATGTCTTCAATATAAATAAATTTGACCAAAAAAGAAACCAAAACTGTTTTATTTACCAAAACATTTAACGATATATTAATAAAGTTGTTTTCCCAAACTTTAAACATCATTTGGATATTGTTCTGCTGTAAATGTTAGATGTGTAAATTCCAGGAAACGGCGGCGGACCTCTCCTGCGCTTCTCTGTAACATAAGTGTCATGGTAGGGGATGGTAGGACCCAAAATGCAGAACCCAGGATGACAAGAGGCAGGATATGATATAGGAAAAAAAATCCTTTATTGGAGGAGCCAATAAATCCAAAGGCAGTCCAAAAACTAGAGACCAAAAACACAGGAGGCTAGAGAAGGCTTAGATCAAAAACACTGGAGACAAGACAAGACTGACAGAATACAAACAATGGACCGACAAGACACTGAGACAAGACAGGGCTTATACACACAGGGAGGATGAGAGGGAGATGAGCTGCAGGGGTGTGGGAGGAGGACCAGGTGAAGGCAATGACTAATCAGGGGAGAAACTAACTTGACCTAATAATAAAACCCAATACAAAAGAGCAGGAAACCTAACTACAATTCAAAGGGAGGGGGGAGAAAAATAATAAACACTGATGGGAAAAAACATACTAAATCATGAAAAGGCTGTAACTAAAGGAAATGACTTGAGAAAACTAGAGGGCTGGAGATCTAGGGGCAAATGGGGAAAACCAGAAGACACATGAGGAAGACGCAGACACGACACATGAGGGTGCTAGGACACAAAAGGAGCACCTAGAGAACAAATGGAGGACACAAGGAGACACATGAGGGGAGATGCAGACACAGACCATGACAAACGATCACTCAGCAAATGAACTAACGTCAGATCGCGCTGCTATAAAGAGAATATAATGCCTTTTTGGAAACACTTTGGTTTCAGTCTGTCAAAAGGAAGCATCCGAACAAAATAAATTGTTGCTTTTTATTTGGCGAACATTTCCTGCCAATCCAACAATGCCATGTATTGTGGTGTCCCTCCAGGTGATCCAATCTAGCATCTCCCCACGTAACAGCGTGCGTCAACTCAAGGCATCCCTATGTGTCTCTACCTACATGTTCTTCTCTAAAAGAACATGTATCTGTCTCCCATACTAGCCTTTGAGTTCTATTAACATCTTATTTATCTAATAGACAATCAAATCTCTAACATGCTGTATTATCTTTCAAATATGTTAGATTGAAACCATTAATAGCAGCACTGGTGCAAGCTGGTACAACATGAATCCTTTTCAGGTCAAATAAAGACCCTAATAACCATTCAGGATGGAGAGATTTATTTGTTTAGTTTAAAAGCTGCCATTTTTCTGCATAAAAGAGCGCTTCAGATGAGAAAGGAAATGCCCTCAGGAAGATTAAAACTTGATTTTCTAAGATGGAGCTGCCATCTGTCAGGATTTAGACCAGGGATTGACTGACAGCCTGTCAAGCTGAATTGAAGAGGTCTAGAAAATACTTCAAATATTGGCTGTTAGCATAAAATTTATGGGATTAGTGTTGTTAAAATAGATTGAAATGTGGCCCCAAAATCAAATTTCCCTCACTGACAGTAATTCAACGTATTTCTGAGTCTAGAGCTTCCTTCCTGGGTCTTGTTTTTTAGCAGCTTGGCAGGAAAACAAGGTTTCAAAGTGACTTCATGCTGGAATGATTGAATGGAGCTGCTGTAATTTGACAAATAAATTGCACGCTCAGTCTTTTCTCAAGTTAAAAACGTCAACTGTGGCTTTAAAAGAGATGTTATGGGTTGATGTTTGAAGGACAAAAGGAGGAAAGCGCCTGCAGAAATGGCCTAAAACGGTTCCCTTTATTCATGCTCTTACATTTGATTTGTCCTCCTCTATCGGTCTGGACATCTTGCAGCGCTGTGAATTACTAGTGAACAGGCATACTAAACTCTTGGTGATTTCCTAGGCTTCAATCGGCCGCAGTTTCACTTTAAATGAGATTTTGGAGTGACGAGGGAATTAAAACCAGAACCAAATGTTTTGGGTTCAGTTTGAATTGATTGATGGGAAATGGGAGGGAATTGTTTAAATTAACAACATTCGGCTGTGCTTTATGTTTGCATTATACAGGAAAACGGATTGAGATATTATGGAATAAAAACAGCCCTTGCATTAAATTCTATGATTTGGGGTTTTATTTGGTGCAAAAAGCTCCAGTTTTGGTGGGCAGAGATGAGACGTAGATCCAGAGCATAGTGTGTGTGCTTACCGGGCCGACTGCATGGCTATTTCTTTGTGTGTATCTGTGAGCTCCCAGTGGACAGCCAGACTGGTTTTTGAGTGGTGGCTAATGGCCTGACAGGCTCTGAATCACCAGAGAAGTGGAATCAGAGGACTGGTGTGGGCTTGTTTTTTGTTATTTTTATTTACCTTTATTAAAACAAATTACACCTGTTATTTCCTGTGGATTGGTGGTTTCCATTTCCTCTTTTATTCCTTCACTAATAAAGGTTACAGCTGTTGTATTACTCTAAAGAATTAAACTCTTGCCTGCCGTTGCATCACTTGTGCCTTTTAACTGGTGCCAGGCTTCCAGCTTTGGTCAGCATTAAAATCAGTTTAAATTCAAATAAACAAATAGAACACAACTTTTATTATAAAATAGCACAATTAACAGGACCAGATTATAGTGTTTAGTTGCTTGATGTTTTCATTGTATGGTGGCCCAGAAGGTCTTAGGAAAAAGATAAGACCACAACTTCAGAACTCATAACAGAAGTAATAATGAAACAGAAGTTAAAAAATTACTTTGAGTTAAGATATTCTAATACGTAAATTAAAATGTGGGTAGATGAGAGACAACAGCATTCCTGCCATGGTCATTACTCTGGCTTTCCACTGAATATGTAAGCATTGTGTCACGTACAAACACAATTTCACCAGGACTTCAGCAGCCTGTCCCTTCTGAGTGGGGGCATTTCTGACTCACAGCAACTGCAAATGCATTCCATGCAATGTGTTATCCAGAGAACACAAAATGTAGATTTGTAGATTTGAAAGATTGCTCGTGATTGTGGCGGTTCATGTGAAAACAATCAGGGACCAAGACGGCTGCGTGTATCCAAAAGGTCCATGGTGCATTTTTGTTCTGCTTACCTTGGCCATGGAGGTGTGACTAGTCAATCAGCCTTAAAGACCACATGTCACCCTCTATTCGTCGAGCTCCATTAGCTACCGCTAGCTGCACGCATCAAATCCAAATCGCTAGCACTGGCGTACACAGTCCTGGATGGTACAGCTCCCATCTACCTGAATCTTCTTGCAAAGGCTTATGTCACGGCACGGCTGCTCCGGTCATCGAAGGATTGTCAGCTAGCAGTGCCTACACCACGCTCAGGACAATCCAGACTCTTTTCATGTGTTGTTCCCCAGATGTGGAACGACCTACCAAGCACTACTAGAACAGGGCTTCCCTGATTAATTTTCAAGAAACTCCTGAAGACCCAGCTCTTCAGAGAGCGTCTTCTAAACTAGCACCCTCCCTGCACCCGTACCCCACTCTACTGCACACTTTGTTTGCTTCCCTCAATGATTGATTCTGCAACCTCGCTGCCCCCTAGGATTGATTGAATAGTGTTTGTTGTTAGCCTCAAGGGCAACCTGCTGGCTTGATTGGCATCTGTAAGTCGCTTTGGACAAAAGCATCTGCTAAATACTTAAACATAAACAATAGAAAATCTGCAAATGGCTTTTAATTAGAAATTTGCCAGAAGCTTTACACTGCTCCTGTTTTTGACTTCCTGTCTGGCCTAATCTGAGCTGCTGAGCTTGATGGTGTTCTGGAAGCAAAGCGCGCATTAAGTGGATCTGAAGCATACATTTAGTGGATCGCCAAAACATTATGCTTCTGAGACATTCTTTGTGCCCATTGGAAACACACCCATTGATTATAATAGTGGCTGTTAGCTGCGTGTTACACTTCATAAGACCTTACACAACACTTACGTGTCCCACCACTTTAACCCAAAATCCACGCTGGAGAGATCAGCGACACGGAACAGCAGTGGGATGGTTTACTCTCATGCTTCTTGACATGTCAGTCCACACCAGGGAGCATCTCCGACACTGCAAAGCATCTCTGCCATCCTCATCGCTGGACTTACAAAATCCTTCCAGACTTTAAAGGCCACGGTTTGTTTATGCCATCTGTGATTAAACCAAGAAGAAGAAGATGGAGATAATGTTTGATATCACTGATGTCATACTGTATATTGGGAGCCTAAGTCTCCTTCCTATCCGGTCGGTTCATGGGTCCCCGGAAGACTGACACATTTTATACAAGTCAACTGAACTCAAAGAGCTATTTTCTAATTTGCTTAGCCTTATGCCCTGAATCACACATGTTGTAGTTCAATTTAAAAGAAAAGTAATGATGTGTTTTGACCACGCTGCGCCATCTTCTCGAATGCCATCTACCGGTTTAAAGCCTGCTTTTTCCAGTCAGAACCACACTGCCATCTAGTGGTCATTTACTATAACCCTTTGACTTCGTTTTCTTGGCTCATAAACACATCAGCTAAATGAACAATTTAAAATTAAATGTAGGTCTATCTTTTATAACTACAGCATCCTGAGATACTACATTTTTCAACAGAAATGCATATTTGTCCCTTCAGCACAAGTTTAGACTAAGTCCAAGAAATTCAGATTTTCCAGCTTTCAAATGCACCATGTATGCACAAATCAGTCAAAAGAGTCTCAAAAGGAATTTTGTACTTGTACCCTAATCTGTGTGTAATGTAGATTTGTCTGTGTGTACCAGCTGATTTGTATGCATTTTCAACAATTTGTATATGTTGAAGTTACACACCAAAATGAAAACACTAGTTACAAATCAATTGGACAAATCTACACACACACACACCTTTTGAGACTTTTCTCCCTATAGGTTAATGGTTGGGAAATGTCTTATTTAAGTAAATATTTGTTCTGCTTTATTTTTTTATTGGTGTCAGATTCGGAGGTGGTGTACAGGAACAGAGACGGTGATGTCATCAAGTTTAACTTCGTCTTGAATGAGACAGAAATAATTCTGAGCAACAGCACATTCGTAAGTGTTTATTTTCTAGCTGTTCAGTGGGAGAATTTCTGTTAACTTTTTACATTTACTGCTGCTTTTAAGATGGAACAAACTAGAATAATTTTAAAAATTACAGTGGTGTTAAAGACTATTTGCCCCCTTCCTGATTTCTTACTCTTTTGCATGTTTGTCACACAAAATGTTTCTGATCATCAAACACATTTAATCATTAGTCAAAGATAACACAAGTAAACACAATGCAGTTTTGAAATGATGGTTTTTATTACTTAGGGAGAGAACTAAATCCAAACCTACATTGCCCTGTGTGAAAAAGTAATTGCCCCCTGAACCTAATAACTGGTTGGGCTTCCCTTAGCAGCAATAACTGCAATCAAGTGTTTGTGATAACTTGCTACGAGTCTTTTACAGCGCTCTGGAGGAATTTTGGCCCACTCATCTTTGCAGAATTGTTGTAATTCAGCTTTCCTTGAGGGTTTTCTAGCATGAACCACCTTTTAAGGTCATGCCATAGCATCTCAATAGGATTCAGGTCAGGACTTTGACTAGGCCACTCCAAAGTCTCCATTTTGTTGTTCTTCAGCCATTCAGAGGTAGATTTTCTGGTGTGTTTTGGGTCGTTGTCCTGTTGCAGCACCCAAGATCGCTTCAGCTTTAGTTGACGAACAGATGGCCGGACATTCTCCTTCAGGATGTTTTGGTAGACAGTAGAATTCATGGTTCCATCTATCACAGCAAGCCTTCCAGTTCCTGAAGCAGCAAAACAACCCCAGACTATCATACTACCACCACCATATTTTACTGTTGGTATGATGTTCTTTGTCTGAAATGCTGTGTTACTTCTACGCCAGATGTAACGGGACATTTGCCTTCCAAAAAGTTCAACTTTTGTCTCATCAGTCCACAAAGTATTTACCCAAAAGTCTTGGCAATCATTGAGATGTTTCGTAGCAAAACTGAGACAAGCTCTAATGTTCTTTTTGCTTAACAGTGGTTTGTGTCTTGGAAATCTGCCATGCAGGCCATTTTTGCCCAGTCTCTTTCTTATGGTGGAGTCGTGAACACTGACCTTAATTGAGGCAAGTGAGGCCTGCAGTTCCGTAGACGTTGTCCTGGGGTCTTTTGTGACCTCTCGGATGAGTGTTCTCTGCGCTCTTGGGGTAATTTTGATCGGCCGCCCACTCCTGGGAAGGTTCACCACTGTTCCATGTTGTTGCCATTTGTGGATAATGACTCTCAATGTGGTTCGCTGGAGTCCCAAAGCTTTAGAAATGGCTTTATAACCTTTACCAGACTGATAATCTCAATTACTTTTGTTCTCATTTGTTCTTGAATTTCTTTGGATCTTGGCATGATGTCTAGCTTTTGAGGTGCTTTTGGTCCACTTCTCTGTGTCAGGCAGCTCATATTTAAGTGATTTCTTGATTGAAGCAGGTGTGGCAGTAATCAGGCTTGGGGGTGGCTACAGAAATTGAACTCAGGTGTGAAACACCACAGTTGGGTTATTTTTTAACAAGGGGGGCAATTACTTTTTCACACAGGGCAATGTAGGTTTGGATTTAGTTCTCTCCCTAAATAATAAAAACCATTATTTCAAAACTGCATATTGTGTTTACTTGTGTTATCTTTGACTAACGGTTAAATGTGTTTGATGATCAGAAACATTTTGAGTGACAAACATGCAAAAGAATAAGAAATCAGGAAGGGGGCAAATAGTTTTTCACACCACTGTATTAATCATTTTTCTGTTTCTTTTTTTATTACTATGATTCTTGTTTCATCTTTTTCCACAAATGTTTGGAAATTTTGTTTTGTGCGGACTGTTGGGAGTATTTCTACAGTTTTAGTGATGATACGTTAGCAGAGAGTTGCTAAAAGGTTTTAAACAACAGCATACAGCTTACAGTTTGGTTCTAAGTAATATGAAATTTTGAACAAATATCTCCATTCTAATTGGTAGAGGCAACAAGCGTGGAAACCACAGCAGAGAGATGGAAGGCAACTGGGCCAAATATAGAGTTGGGAGGAAAGATAACGCCAAGAAACCTATCAAAAAAATCTAAGTTAGTTATAGTTTGGCATTTTTTTTTCCTGCAAAGAGCAAAAACAATCAAGCTAATTAACAAATATGATAAAATGATAAATGACAAATGGCCCGCACTTGTATAGCGCCTCTCAGAGTAAGGACTCCAAAGCGCTTTACACTACAGTGTATAATTCATCCATTCACACACACATTCACAGACTGGTGGGGATGAGCAGCTATGTAGCCACAGCTGCCCTGGGGCGAGGCTGCCGAGCACAGGCGCCACCGGTCCCTCAGACCACCACCAGCAGGCAAGGTGGGTTAAGTGTCTTGCCCAAGTAGAATCCTCTGTCTGGAGCCGGGTTCGAATCTGCAACCTTCTGATTACTGGACAACCCGCTCAACCTGTTGCCCCAAATATTCATCATGCGATAAATATAATAAATGATAACCTTTACTTATTATTACAGTCATATCTTCATATACAATATATGATATCCACAAGCACGTGAGGATGTGTTTCAGTTGCTAACAGGCACCAGAATTAAAATAAAAAATTAGACAAGTATGAACTCTAACACAGTATCTTCATCCATCATCACCCGCGAGCTACATGTAGGTAAATCTGTCCAATTTAAAACGACGGCTTTCAGCCACTCCCCCAGCTGTGCCCGTCTGCTCTCATCTCTTTTCCAGGCGAGGCGCTGCTCAACTCGAACAAGGCCATCGTGACTCGACTAATACATGTGACTGCTCCATCTAGTGGATAAATTTTGTTTCTGCACATACCCGTAGTTATCATCTATTTATCGTTATCGAGGTGAAATCCTCAATATACCGTGATATTGATTTTAGGCTGTATCGCCCAGCCCTAATCGAAGGGTTTCCACTTTCCAATCAACATCTGCTCTTGTGCACAATGTCAAGTGCATCACAAACGCCCTGAGAGCTCCTCTTCTGCGTGCGGTCAGCATCGAGTGGCGGAGAAAGTATGAGATCATGCTCAGATGCACTGATGCAGATCTTTTCTTGATTGTTACCTCCACGATGTTTTCTGTGCGTAATGTGTAAAATATCTGTGATTACCAAACGTACTCACGGGCAAATAAATAAATAAACTAACAAATTGCCTCTTGTAAAAACCAATCGTAACAGCTCAGCCAATTGCCGATGGCCGAATAATTTGTCCCATCGCCCAACCCTAGCAGTAAGAAACATGAATTTAAAAATTACACTGCTACACTGTTTTCAAAATCTACGTGAAATAACAGAATTGAAAAAAAGATGTATGACATATATTTTGGCTGAGCGGTATTGCTGTAGTATGGTGACATCATCGGCAGGCGCAGGACCCCGAGGCGATTCAGAACTTAGAACACCAGAAAACAACAATCATTGTCTTCTCTCAATGGAACGAACTTAAGGACCATCGAGGTCTGAGGAGTCATGCCGAGGTTGCATGCTTTCTGCTCCACAGGAAACAACATTTATCGTAATGTTTTTTTTAACGGGCAACAGTCACGGTGATATGGTGTAAAACTACCATGAAACGTATGTACTGCCCCCTAGTGGCAGGAAACTACACACTGCCACTTTCAATGGAAGAAGTATTTTTATTTATGACACAGACACGCTACATTAATTTACAATTACGTAATTTTATAAAGATTTATTTTAGATTTTATTTGGTTAGTTGCATCTTTGGTAAACAATGGAGATCTGGACTTAATGCCAGCTTCATCACCAGCCAGGTAAACAACTTCATGTCCTTATTTACTCTCAGTGAAATCTAACCAAGAATTTTTCTATCAAAGCAGGTTGAATTTAGCCGTTCATAATCCTGATGCTGTTTTATAATCCTCACATGCTGGAACAAATCATCAATTTGTTATTTTTATCTCCTCACCCACATGATGTTTGGGCTTTAAACCTCACATCAATGAGGATTTGAGGTAAGCAGATGGAAATAAGCAGGACACATTTCACAGAAGCAGAGGCGACCTGAAAGCCGCTCATTATCTTTACCATGAAATAGCATCGCTAATGTTACTATCTGTTGAATCCATACAGGTCGCCTGTAATCCCACAGATACATCTAGATATTTTACTACCAACATATGCAGAATTTAGCTTCAATCTACCATAAAACTTTGGGAATAGTGTGATGTATGTGATAAGGTTGGGCAGTTGGGCAAATTTATCAAACATTGGCTTCATAGGGAGCCTAAGTCACTCCCGTCTACTTTCGGACCATGGGTCCCCGACAGAACGACAATATGAATGCAAGTCATTGTGGCTAATGAGGGATGTCCCATTCTGATATCGATATTGGAAGTAATTCGATATCGGCCCAAAAACACTGTACCGGATTATATCGGACTCCATCAAAAATCTCCGATATAAGCAGTCCATTATGGTTCATATTTTTGCAACCAATGGTAAATTTTTTTTTAAAATACTTACTGTTATTGGCTCTAGTTCTCCAATTGAGTAATATCACTTGATCAAGCCATCTTCTTTTTTCTGATTTAGTACAGTGTAGTAATTTGATGTTTTTTAGCTTTGGCTGACATGTTTTGGCCGGAACTTCCGCCTTCGTCAGAGCCACCAGCTGTTCGTGGCATCACTTTTGTTTATGTGTGGGCAGCAGAGGATGATGTCGCCCTCTGCTGCCCGCATCCTTCATGCTGATAACACAGTCCCATGTGTGATCCAACGTGTAAACACCGTTGTCTCTGTTCATGGTGTTACGTCTGCGTGCCCTAATCTCTTTCGCTTCCTTAATCCATCTTGTGTGTTTTTGTTGTTCCGTGTTTATTAAATTGAATTGAATTTGAATTGAATTTGAATTTATTCAGTCAAAACATAATAATAATATAATCAATAAAACATTACATTACATTACATTACATTTAAAGTGACTGAAAAGGCTCAGGCCGAAGCAAAATGCTTATATTTATGCCTGACCTTTTTAACTAATTAAATAAATTAATCTACCCCTTTAACACAAATATGTACAATTTAAGCAAAATAGAAAAGAAGAAGAGAAATATACACTATTCAGTCAAATAAGTTCACAATACTCTTACATTTACAGCACAACTTATAAACTCTTGTAACCGTCAAAAATTATCTTCAAAACCATCCTTTTAAACAACAAAAATGTACCACAATTACATTTACACTGGCAATATTCCATAATTTAACCCCCACCACAGATATACATTTCCTTTTAACTTATTTTTTTGCCAAAGGAACAATACATTTATTAATATCTCTAAAATCATACTTAGTTTCTACACAAGAAAAAAAAATGTTTGTATACTTTGCGTAAGTAACTTTAATTTAGCTTTATACATTATTTGCATTATTTTATAGTAAACTAAATCATTAAATTTCATAACATGTGATTTTAAAAGCAATGGATGCATATGTGCCAAATAATCTGCCTTATTAATAATACATATTGCACGTTTTTGTAAGAGAACTATTGCACTAACGTTTGATTAGTCAGCTCCCAGACTTCCACACAGTATGAAATGTAAGGTAGTATTAGTGAACAATAAATGAAATGTAACGCTGCATAATTCAACATATGTCTTGATTTGTACAATATTGCTATAATCTTAGAATGTTTCCCTTTAATGTAATACACATGCTGTCTCCATTTCATTTTATGATCAATAACCACCCCCAAAAATTTAATTTCTGTCACCCTTTCAATTTCAACATTCCATATTTTTAAGTTACTTTCCCTGTCAAGTTCCTTTTGATTACCAAATATCATAACTTTTGTCTTTTTTAATTTGAGTGATAGTTTATTAATATCAAACCAAGTCTTAAGGATTCCCAATTCTTTTTCTATTAAGGGCAAAAGTGTCTGTAAATTATTACCTGAACAACATAAATTTGTATCATCTGCAAAAATGACAAATTTCAATAAATTAGTGACCTTACAAATATCATTAATGGAAAGTAAAAAAAAAAGTTTTGTTCCAAGAACAGATCCCTGGGGAACACCACAAGTAACCTTCCTAAATTTTGAGTTTGTATTATTGATTTCTACATATTGCTTCTTATTGTCCAAATAACTCCTCAACCACGAATAAGCCACTCCTCTTAATCCTTCTCCATTTTTTAAAATAATATACTGTGATCAATAGTATCAAATGCTTTTTGCAAATCAATAAAAATCCCAACAAAATACTCATCATTTTCCCTGGTCTCTGTTATTTTTTCTACCATTTCCATAATTGCATATGTAGTCATTCTTTAGGCTCTAAACTCGTATTGGTGTTCACTAAGTAACCCATATTTTTCAATGAAAAGATCCAGCTGTTTTGCAAATAATTTCTCAAATATTTTTGAGAACTGAGGAAGTAGGGACACTGGCCTATAATTATCAACACAATGTTTGTCTCCATTTTTAAAAATTGTTTTTATTTTAGCTATTTTCATGCTGTTTGGAAAAACACCTTTTTGAAAGGATAGATTACAAATAAAAGTCAGAGATTTTACAATAAATTCAATGACCTCTTTAATTTTGAACGTATCAATAAAATTAATATCAGTGGATTTCTTATTTTTAAGTTTTCTAACAGTTTCTATTATATCACCGCCGTTGATCCCTCCCAAAAAGAATGAATCTTTATTATCCTTAATAAGGTGATCAAACATATTTAATTTTTTATCACAATTTGGAATTTGTTTGGCCAAACTTTTGCCGACATCAGCAAAATAATTGGTAAATTCTTCAGCAACATCTTGTTTATTGTCCACTATATCACCACATTTATTTATAAAATGTCTAGGAAATTCAGTTTAATTAATGTTTTTATTGATAAGATCATTTATAATATTCCACGTCGCTTGAATATTATTTTTATTTCCTTCTAATAATTTATTATAGTGCTCCTTTTTTGTCTTCTTATGATAGAGGTCAACATATTCTTATACTGTTTATATGTTTTTTCACTTTCACTAGTTTTTAATAGTAAATATTTCTTGTACAGTACATTTTTTCTTTCTGCATGCCTTTTGTAAACTCTTAGTCATCCATGGTTTTCTGTTACCATTTTTCTTCCCCTGACATTTTCTAATAGGACAGTGTTTGTTATAGAGATCTAAAAATATAGACAAAAATGTATCATATGCCAAATTCACGTCCTCCACATACATATAATCCCAAACACAATCTGCGAGTTCTACCTTTAAAGCCTCAATTCTTTCTAGGGTCCTAGAATTATGATTTGTGTGCTGTCCCAGTCCACTATGTGATTTCCCCTTGTGCAATGGTCCATTACTGCTGATTTTTACATTGAACTTTCCAGCCGAAACATGTCAGCCAAAGGTAAAAATAAAATCTAATTACTACACTGTGTTAAATAAGAAAAAAGAAGATGATTATGAATCAAAACACAGAACGAATATTCAGAAGACTTGATCAAGCCTTTCATACATTCCACACTAGGAATTTAAATAGGTAAAAGTATGCATGATTGAGTGCTGATTTCGAATCGGATTGATATCGGAAGTGAAAACGTTTTATCGGGACATCCCTATTTCTACTCCCGTTTGTTATGTGCCATGGATTTCACGTATGATGTCCGTGAATTTTAAACACACGTTCTAAAGCTAACGAAGCACTCCTTTTCGAACAAGGGCAAACATTATTTTAGGTTTTGTACGAAAATACGTCCAGGACTAAAATTGCGCTTCACCAAATTGATGTCATTGAACCAGAAGTGGAGAAAACAGGAAAAACGTCAGTAAGTTCAGCAAACTTCTAATCCTTCCCTCAGGGGGAAAGAACCATCATAAATCTGGCCATGTGGTAATTAGCAGCTACGCTAGGGAAGAGGAGATTCTGTGGTGATGTCATGTACACAACAAGTCATGCTAATTAAAAACTTTTACAAGCTGATAAATCTCAGTTAGTGACCGGCGTGGTCTCATGGATAGGACATTGCAAACTTCCAAGTCAAATCAGCGTCTTTCGTGCAACACTCTTACTATGTAGACATATTTGTTATACTTCATAGAAAGCTAGGATTCCTGGAATTCCAGTGATATATGCTATTCAACGATACAACTATAAATGTATGCACAGTAAATGCATTTGTCAAACCACCTGGAAATTCAAAGTAATGTCTAACTCGTCATTCAAAGCCTCATATCAACAACAGAATAGAGCCACCTCCAACAAAATGGATCTTTTTACATCCACATGGGTCCAATAAATGTACTCCAGTTAAATAATAGCTCCATAATATGTCTTACATCTGCAATCCAACATAATATATTGCAGAAATCTTTAAAAAATTCTTTCAGATCTCCTTTTTCACCATAACCTCATCGTTAAATTAGCTACAAACTTTTGATCGGCTGCTTACCTGATCCAACAGGTGAAGGGTTACCTCGTCCGCTTGGGCAAACTCAGATCCAAAACTCAAACTATTGGCTGATAGATCACCACACTCTCTTCTCATGTGTAGCTTGAACCAATTGCAGTGTGTTGTATTATTGTTTGTCGAATCAAATAGCCAATAAAATTTGTTAAACAATCTTGAGCATGTTGATGCCTCATAGCAAGCATCCGCAAACTGAATAAAAATGATAGTGATTGGTGGAGCGCCTGTCCCACAAAATGTGTAAGCGTCACCTGTGCAAAAATAGTGCCCACCAAAATTTTTTGTCTGATGAATATTGCTGGGAAATCTTTTTTTAATATATATCCCAACCTTAGTATTAGAATGGCAGAAGAAAAAGAACATTCCCCCCATCAAAAACAGGTGAGAAAGTCCCATCCCTATTGAAACTCTAGATCAGGCAGGCTTCACAGATGAACTATCATCCAGAGTTTTACCGGATCACTGGGAGTTGGACTCTACTTGATCGAACAAGTGGTTTGATTTCTTTGGTGGTTTATACAAAATCTACTAAGGTTTCTGGTTGTTGATGATGTCACTAACATTTGAACTAAATTTTTAAATATTTAGCTAGAAAAGCTTTCTCACCTTTTTACCTTTTTTGTGATAAAAATACAGAGTATAAATCAAAATGTAGATGTGGAACACAGGTGAATGGTTACTATAGTGACCCTGATAAGCCACTGGTAGCAGCTTTAACACTTCTTTTGGATCCAAATATTGGGTCTCAGCTTAGATGATTACAACAGTTTAGCTAGCTTTTTGAGCATCTCTTTTATGTTCTAGTTCAGTCATCATTTTGGAATGTAAAAGTTGGCTAATTAAGACTTTGTTGTCTTATTTTAAGGTTTCTTTCAAGGTGGTGAAGTATTCCCTTTCCCCCGATCTGAAGTATGCCTTGTTTGCATATGATGTCAATCCGGTGAGTTTCAGCATGTAGTCAAGTTCTATAAATAAAGAAGCACAAAGCAGCTTTTTTGATTTGCATCGTCGTAATCATGCAAGCTTTGATTGCAGTTTGTCCTGAACGCCATCCGCCTTTCTTCTCACCATTTTTTTTCAGTTTCCTGTCAAAATGGCATTTACATTGTTCTTTTGTGTAATACCCAAGGGTGCTGTCACTCATTTGCATGCACATGCACATTCACACACACAAACACACTTGCCAAGCCTTTACCTCCAGCTCGGTGATGTCTTTATTCACACGCTTCTGTGATTTTCTGCTTTGTGGAAGCAAATTGAAAAGAGCTGCTTTGATAAATTAGAGTTAGGATGTACGGAGCTCCAAGCAGCTGACGGGGAAACATGAATACCTGGATTATGCTGCATGGCGTGTAAACACAATTCTGTGTGACAAACAAATTGCAGCACCTGCAGAGAACAGGTGTAGATTTATTTGTTTTGTTTAATTTGGTGCATTTTTTAAAATGTGGCTTTCACTCAAACAGCACCAGGCTTTCCTCCTTCCTCACAGGGAAGGTTTACTATTGATTCTTTAGTTTTGTTTGCAAACAGATTAATCCAGGTGCAGGTTTACTAAACACACACTCAGACGTCTCTCAGATCCTATTCCAACTGCCTCTCACTGGGATGAAGGTGTTTTATCTTTGCTTTAAAATGAAAAATGTGTTGACTCTATATTTTCTACTCCTTTTTGACAAAGTCAGCCTCATCTGATTATGATCCTGTCTTATTTGTTACTGTGGCAACAGAATATCTCCCAAAATACACCAGAAGTACACAACCCACAGAAGCCTTTAGTAAGTAAGTAAGTAAGTAAAAGTTTATTTATGAAGTGCGTTTTGCAGATATGAATCACAAAGCGCTGTACAACATGAGTAAAATCAGGGCAAATACCTCAAACCGATAAAAACAGATCATAAAAAACAATAGCAGTGACAAAATAGTAAACAAAATCAGGAGTAAAAACAAAGTCAAGGTATGAACAAAGACAAAGCCATCTTTCAGAATATTTAGCGGGGGAACGCCTGGATGAAATGGTGACTTTTTAAATGTTTTTTGAAGACCTCTACAGTTTTGGAGAGATGGAGTTTTGAAGGCATTTCCTTCCTTTTACTGGAAAATAAATCACCTGTTCAAGAAAATCGGATCCAGAAAACTAGCTGAAGGGAAAATAAACACGTTTTGGTGGATTAATATTAGAGATTCTGCCTTGGAGGGTCGATACCCATTTCTGATTTTTGTACTACTCTTACCTGTTAATGTAGATTTATCTCAAAGTAATAGAATGACAGAACAGAAAATATTGGTAAATGTTTAATGAACCTGAAAAGTCAGATTATGTAAATAAAAACCAAGTTGGTTGGATTTTAGTTGGATTTTTAGGTTTTTGCTTAACGTGACAATAATATTCACAGAAAACGCCTTTTAGCTCACAGATGAGAGGCGTTGCTTCCAGCTGTAATTACGGAAATGGGGAGGGGCTTAACTTTTCTTCTGCCTCTAGATGGTACCCATGGAGAAAAAACTCCAGATTCTGCTATAATGTTCACTAAAATGACAAAATGCTTTTATAGATATAGGCTTAAATACAGTTTCACATATGTCCCATTTAATAACAACAACAACAATAATAATAATAATAATAATAATAATAATAACAACAACAACAATAATAATAATAATCCATCCATTTTCATCCGCTTATCCAGAGTCAGGTAGCGGGGGCAGTAGCCTAAGGCGAGAGGCCCAGACTTCCTTCTCCCCAGCCAGTTGGGCCAGGTCCTCCGGGGGAATCCCAAGGTGTTCCCTGGCCAGGTGAGAGACATAGTCTCTCCACCGTGTCCTGGGTCTACCTTTAGGTCTCCTCCCGGTTGGACGTGCCCGGAAAACCTCACCAGTGAGGCGTCCAGGAGGCATCCTGACCAGATGCCCGAGCCACCTCAACTGGCTCCTCTCGATGTGGAGGAGCAGAGGGTCTACTCCGAGCCCCTCCCGAATGACCGAGCTTGTCACCCTATCTCTAAGGGAGAACCCAGCCACTCTTCGGAAAAAACTAATTTCGGCCGCTTGTATCCACGATCTCGTTCTTTCGGTCACTACCCAAAGCTCCTGACCATAGATGAGTGTAGGAACGTAGATCGACTGGTAAATCGAGAGCTTTGCCTTCTGACTGAGCTCTCTCTTCACCACGACAGACCGGTACAACGCCCGCATCACTGCAGATGCAGCACCAATCCGCCTATCGATCTCACGCTCCAGTTTCCCCTCACTCATGAACAAGACCCCGAGATACTTAAACTCCTCCACTTGGGGCAGGACCTCATCCCTGACCCGGAGAAGGCATTCTACCCTTTTCCAAATCAAGACCATGGTCTCAGATTTAGAGGAGCTGATTCTCATCCCAGCTGCTTCACACTCGGCTGCGAACCGCTCCAGCGAAAGCTGGAAATCACGTTCTGATGAAGCCAACAGAACCACATCATCTGCAAAAAGCAGAGACCTGATCCTCAGGCCACCAAAACGGATGCCGTCCACACCTTGGCTGCGCCTAGAAATCCTGTCCATAAAGGTTATGAACAGAATTGGTGACAAAGGGCAGCCTTGGAGGAGTCTAACTCTCACTGGGAATGAGCCCGACTTACTGCCGGCAATGCGGACCAAGCTCTGACACCGGTAATACAGGGACCTAACAGCCTGTATCAGAGGGCCTGGTACCCCATACTCGCGGAGTACCCCCCACAGGGCCCCCCGAGGGACGCGGTCAAACGCCTTCTCCAAATCCACAAAACACATGTAGACTGGTTGGGCAAATTCCCATGCATCCTCCAGGATCCCCCTAAGGGTATAGAGCTGGTCAAGTGTTCCACGGCCAGGATGAAAATCACATTGCTCCTCCTGAATCTGAGGTTCAACAATCTGATGGACCCTCCCCTCCAGAACCCCTGAATAGACCTTACCAGGAAGGCTCAGGAGTGTGATCCCCCTGTAGTTGGAACACACCCTGCGGTACCCTTTTTTTAATAAGGGGACCACCACCTCGGTCTGCCAGTCCAGTGGGACTGGCCCCGATGTCCACATGATATTGCAGAGCCACGTCAGCCAACACAGCCCCACAACATCCAGAGCCTTAAGGAACTCCGGGTGGATCTCATCCACCCCTGGAGCCTTGTCACAGAGGAGCTTTTTAACCACCTCAGTGATCTCAGCACCAGAGATTTGAGAGGCCAACCCAAAGTCCCCAGACTCTGCTTCCTCACTGGAAGACGTGTCGGTGGGATTGAGGAGGTCTTCGAAGTATTCTGCCCACCGATCCACAACGTCCTGAGCAGAGGTCAGCAGCACACCATCCCCACTATAGATAGTGTTGGTAGCGCAGTGCCCCCCCCCACCCCCCCACCCCCCCACCCCCCTCCGAGGCGCCGGATGGTGGACAGAATCTCCTCAAAACCATACAGAAGTCTTTCAGCATGGTCTCACCGAACTCCTCCCATGCCCGGGTTTTTGCCTCAGCGACCACCCGAGCCGCATTCCACTTGGACTGTCGGTACAGGTCAGCCACAAAAATAAACAATAATGAACTAGGGTCTGCTTCTAGACCTGCAGAAAGAGAGAAGAGAAAAAAAAGCAAAAAAAAAAAAAAAAAAGGGACACAGCAACAATACAACAAGATCAAGCTATCATTGCGTCAACTTCATGAAGAAATATAAAATCAACATTGTTTAACTGAACAATCACAAAAATCAGTTAATAAATCACAGTGCATTAAGTGCCCACCATAGCCTTAAGACATGTGTTGAACTTGCCCAAGTCCATACTTATGAGAGCACCATGTGAGCACCTGTGTGTGTGCACGTGCTTGTTTATGTAAGGTTTCTCTATAGGAGCATCCAATAGAGAGTGTGAGGGGCCACAGATCTGCCCCCTAAAGATGTGCAGGAGACGGAGGGAGCTCCAAGTCCCAGAGATCCAGGAGCTGCCCCAGAGCACAGGAACCCCAGGGAGACTGTGACCAGAAAAGCCCCCGCCTCCCTCGAGAGGCACAGAGGATCGCCCCGGGGGGCCACAACCAGCAGCCGGCAGAGTCCTGGGAAATATCGGCAGCAAGCCCACAGGCCCGCCCGCAGCCTCCCACCCCTTAGCCGTCCGAGCCCGGGACCCAGGGGCGACCACCCCCACCGGGGACCCAGCAGAGCCCAGGGACCCAGACCCCACCAGGCAGCCACCGGGTTTTGTCAGGCAGACGCCAAAAATCTTAAACTTGCTGACCCGGGAGCCACGACCCAGGCAGACCAAGGCACTGCACTCCACACCAGGTCTGGCAGGGAGAGGGGAGATGAAGATCTATATCTTCAAAAGAAGGGAGGAGTCAAAGGCCCCACCTGACATATACGGTCATACACAAACACAGTCGCACACTCCCTCCATGATGCTCACACATACACATACAGCCACAGACTTAAAAAAATTAACGCCAGACACCCACCCATGCTCCCCATGCACACCCTATTCACTCTGGTCCCGGTACTGCTGCACATGGGGTACAACCATTACCGGTTCCCAGAGTTTGACCCTTTATGCTGGGGTGCTGATGAGCAGGCTCTCCCGCCCAATGCTGAGCACAGCAACCCACCACCCCAGACCCCAACCGGACAGCCGGATCTCCCTCCTAGCCTCCAGCCCCAGGAATCCAAGCGACAACGAGGTGTGCTAAGACCCCTAGTCTCCCTCCGCCTGCTCTAATATGGTGTTAGTGAGTGTTGATTGAACTCCAGAGTGGTAGAAAGTCCAACCCCTGTCAAGGAAACTGGTTCCAGAGCCAGAGCCATGTGTTGACGTGAGTCCGACTATATCTACTTGGAACCTTTCAACTTCACACTCCAACTCAGGCTCCTTCCCCACCAGAGAGGTGACATTCCATGTGCCAAGAGCCAGCTTCTATAGCCGAGGATCAGACCGCCAATGTCCCCGCCCTCGACTACCACCTGTCACACACTGCAACCGACTCCTTTGGCCCCTCCCACGGGTGGTGAGCCCATAGTAAGGGGGACCCACATTTCCTCTTCAGGCTGTGCCCAGCCGGGCTCCATGGGTGAATGCCCGGCCACCAGGGGCTCGCCAACGTGCCCCACCTCCAGGCCTGGCTCCAGAGGGGGGCCCCGGTGACCCACGTCCGGGCGAGGGAACACGGTTTCCATTTATATAATTTATCATAAGAGGTCTTCGGACTGCTCTTTGTCTGATGCCTCACCTAGGACCTGTTTTCCATTGGTGACCCTACCAGAGGCATAAAGCCTCAGACAGCTTAGCTCCTAGGATCACTGACTACGTTTACATGCAGCCAATATCCGGATTATGATCGGGTTAAGGTCGGGATTCGGGTTTCTGAGTTGATCAGAATAACCCGTTTACAAGCATAAATAGAAAGAGTTACCCTTAACTTGCATAACCCGATTTAAATGCGGACGTTGGGGTAGCGTCAAGACGTATGGACTACGTCAAGACGTATGGACTACGTCCAGACGCATTATGCCTCATTTCCAGTTCTTCTTGTTCCGGTATCCGTGAAAACAACATGTTTCCCAGTTCGGAAGAGATAGCGACCGCGTTTGTTTGTGCTTTAGTTTCTTCGTCACTCCAAAAGTGTGGCGCTGTGCCGCGACTCGCCATTTTGCTCCCAACTTGTTGTTTACTTCCGGTGTTCTGGCGCATACAAGACGTCTCACTACTCAAAAGACCAAGATTCCTTGCGAACAGAGCATGCGCAGAACACACGCTTTGATGGGGATATCCCGATATGCATTTACACGACCAAACATTCGGGTTAGAAAAGGGTTACCCCAGGTGTAGTAACCGTGTTTTTAAAAACCTGGTTATGAGCATATCCGGGTTTTTGGCGGTGTTTACAAGGACCTGCGGAACCGGGTTATTGTGAATATTCGGGTTTTAAAAGGGTTACTGGCTGCATGTAAACACACTGAGGCCTAGTCCACACGTAGCCGGGTTTTTTTAAAAACGAATATCCGCCCCTCCAAAAACTTGCATCCACACCACCGCGTTTTAAAAACAAACTATGACCACACGTACCCGGATATATACGTTGTTAAGGACAAGCCAGACCTGTAGGCGCCAGTACTTCCCCCGTTCTTAACCTCGTCCTTCGTCTGTGGTCTTCCGCAAGGAGCAGTAATTCCGCTTGCAAAAACAAACAAGCAGAAAGCGCTTGGACAATTGATGGATCGGGTAGTGACAAAGCGCAGCTCTGAGGGCATCCATGCTGTCGGCTAGTGTAAACACAGGTCGCACACATGATGTCAGCATTTTTTAGTTGCGGAAAGTGACGTTGCGGACCTTAAAACTCCGGTTTTGTCCGTCCACACGCAGACACCCAAAACGGAGAAAACGCAGATCTTCATTTTGGCCGGAGTTTTTAAAAAGATCCGTTTTCATGTGAAAAAACTCCGTTTTCGTGTGGATGACAGGCCAAAACGTAGAAAAATATCTACGTTTTGGCAGATCCCTGGCTACGTGTGGACAGGGCCTGAGTGAGACACTCAAACCCCTCCACCACAGTAAGGTGACAGCCCTGGGAGAGGTAATACAGGTATTATAATGATAATAATAATAGTAGTAAATAACAATAATAATATTATTATTATTGTTGTTGTTGTTGTTGTTATTATTATGAATATTGTGATTATTATGATTATTAATAACAACAACAACGATATTATTTTTTAATAATAATAGCAACAACAATATTAATATTAATACTAATACTACTACTATTACAAATAATAATAATAATAATAATAATAATAATAATAATGGATTCGATGTATATAGGACTTTTCAATAATAACAGTTTGGGATTATCTCACTTAGATGCAAACAAACTACAAACAGCATTCCGGAGGGAATCTCCAAAACATTCAGCAGTTTTTATTTTCTACATATAGGTCACAGAGTCTCATGCTGAGTCGCTGGATTTGGACTTGTGTCTGAAACTTTTCTCAGTGTGGTTTGCGAAATATGAGACAACTTTGGGAGGGGTTAGGAAATAAAAACACGGTAGAATGCAAACAAATAGACTCCAATTACACCCTCTACCCTATGTGACCTAGCCATATATAGAAGTCATCGTGTCAAAAATACAAATTTAGTGTGATTCTGGGTGAAATTTGTTTCTCCTTTCAGTTCATTCCCTTGATTTGTGGAAGTTTCACACGTTTGGATTTATAAATGTGTATGTCTGACCCATTTTCAATCTTTCTTCAGACAGTGTCGCTGTCTTTTCTTCATGTTGAGTTTCCTCAGACAGACCTCAGATCAGTCTTTCCTTTCTCTGATAAGCTCCGCTCTCGTTTCAGGTGTACAGATACTCCTATACGGCCTCCTACATCATCTACAACATCTACACAAGGTAAAGCCGTTGATGCTGGTTTGAAAACACCTGCTGGGGTGTCTGATATTTATTTTTTGAAATCAGGGAGGTGTGGGAGCTCAACCCACCCGAGGTTCAAAACTCAGTGCTCCAACATGCTGCCTGGGGGAGACAAGGACATCAGCTGGTGAGGCATTTCTCTCAGTTGGTTAATTAATTTGTTGATTCTCATGAACTGGGAACTTTTCGGCAGTTTTAAGTGTTTTATGAGGTTATTTCATATTCACACTTTTTATTTCAATGAATCGGGGGATCCAAAAAAACACAAGACTCTTCTGTCTACTTACATGTTACGGATCAGTGTCAGGGTTGGAGATCACAACTTCAAGGTAAATTCTAGGAGGAGGAAATTGACCAGAAGATACGATGGCCCGGTCCTCTCAGATGTTGTGTCTCCATTCAAATTCAGCTGCTTCAGGACTTCGCTAAGATGTCAGCATGATGCGACTGCTTAGGCAGTGAGTGATGTCACTGATCAGCACCAAAGTACGTTGATTCAGTTCCACTGGGAGAGCTGCTGTGTGATTAAAATGTGGCACTCAATGACCAGACGGAGTTAGCTAGTTTCGCTCAGCAACTCCACCGGGCCTTTCTGAGTACCTACTCGTGTTCAGGGACTCCAAAAGTTCCAGAAAATGGCCGTTTGTCCGGCTCAGTGAATTGGAGACATCTTGCAGGCTGGGAAGTTCTGGTAAAATTTCCCCTAAATTTACGGTAATGGAAACCTAAAGGCTTGTCATCACAATCAGGGACACTGGTTTGAAGACAGTAACTGTCATGTTGAGGTGAGAGAAGACCAGATGTTTGAGGGAGGAGTGAACAAAGATGAGGTGGTTTGAGGTTATAATTCTCCAAAACTTACATTTTCCCTGGACAGTCTTACAATCACACCCATCCAAACCTGCTAGCCTGGCCTGCCAGACTCGTCCTCTGTTTAATTCTACAGAGAAAGAGTCTGGTAACTCTCAGGCAGAGAGGCACATGAGGGGCGGGACCGGCCAGCTCAGACGTAACCAATCAGAAAAAAGACGGACATGCCGTGCGATGCTGTAGTTTTTTAGCTGTAGTCAAAAATGGCATCTGGCGACAGCGCAAACAACTTTTTTTTTAGAAGAAAGGCTTTTAGAGCTTCTACTTGTTGTTTTAAAGATGTGTCCAAGACATTTAGAACAGAGGAAAGAGCCGCAGCGAACTCCGCTTCAGTCGCCATGTTTTTTACAAACTCGGCGTTGTGGTGTGTGATGTACGCTGCTCAGCGCTGATTGGCTCAGTTAGAATTCTTAGGGGGTGGGGTTATTTGAATTGGAGAGTTCCCAGACCCTTTCTCTGTGCAGAATTAAACAGAGGAGGAGTCTGGCAGACCAGGCTACCAAACCTGCAGGATTGAGATCTAAACATATTACTAGTAGACCAGAAGAACTAATTTCCTTATGAGCCTCAGAAAGGTGGGAAGAAGAAGTGATTTATGAGTTAGCTAAGCTAAACTCAACTCATCTCAACTCAGTCTTGATTTATCTAGCGCTTTACAGGTACAAAGAAACACCAAAGCACTGTACAGGAAATCAAAGCCAAACAACAGAATTCTAAGAAATTAGTACACAATAAAAAGTGGTTTAAAACAGAATGAAAGAAAATAGCACACACTAAAACAACAAGCAGGTTCAAAATTACAATACTTTTTATTTATTTATTTATTTTCCTCGTGTCCTGTCTGGCTGTGAAGCAAACATAACTAATATCTCAATGCTGGTGATAAGCCTTACAGATTTACTCCCAGGTGGAGCATCAAAGCTTCTGCTTTAATGTCACTCCTGATACTTAAACCTTTATTGTTATTGTTTTTTGAATGCTTTGGAATTCTGACCAGACACGGAGACGGAGGTGAAAGAGAAAGGAAGAAACAAGGGGGGACTGGGGGTGATGATGATGATCAAGAGTCTGCTTTTAGACCTGCAGAAAAGGGACACACAATACAACAGGAGCAAGCTATCACTGCGTCAACCTGATGAAGAAATATAAAATCAACATTGTTTTACTGAATAGTCACGGTAATAAATCACAGTGCATTTAGGGCCAACCACAGCCTTAAGACCTAAGTTGAACGTGCCCAAGTCCATACTTATGAGAGCACCATGTGAGCACCTGTGTGCGTACACTCGCTTTTATATGTAAGGTTTCTCTATAGGAGCGTCCAATAGAGAGTGTGAGGGGCCACAGATTTGCCCCCCAAAGACTTGTAGGAGACGGAGGGAGCTCCAAGTCTCAGAGATCCAGGAGCTGCCCCAGAGCACAGGGACCCCAGGGAGACCGCAACCAGAAAAGCCCCTACCCCTCTCGAGAGGCACAGAGGATCACCCCGGGGGGTCACAACCAGCAGCCGGCAGAGTCCCGGGGGATATCAGCGGCAAGCTCACAGGCTCGCCCGCAGCCTCCCACCCCCAAGTCGGCTGTGCCCAGAACCCAGCAACTCGGGACCCAGAGGCGATCAGTCTCGCTGGGGACCCAACAGACCCCAGGGACCCAGATCCCACTAGGCAGCCACCGAGATTAATCAGGCAGACGCCAAAAATCTTAAACCTCCTGACCCAGGAGCTGCGAACACTCAGGCAGACCAAGGCACCACAATCCACACCAGTTGCGGCAGAGGGAGGGGAGGCGAAGATGTGTAGTAGCCAAGCCCCCACAATGCGGGTCAAAAATTGAGGCCAATACGGAAGTGAAATAAAGTGCAGTTCCACCCTCATCCACTGGGGGCTGGTGTCAGAAGCGAGCAAATCCTCATTGACTCCCATGTTAAAAATACCAATTTCACAGCTGAAATAAACATGTTTACAGCCTGGTTCCAAAACATGTTTTTGGTTTAAAAGATCTAGTTTACACTCATGACAACTCTGAGGGGGGTGAATATTTTTCTCACTCTTCTGTTTAAGTGTATTAAAAGCCTAAAATTCTGTATAATTAATGAGCATCAGACCCACGTGACCACAGAGCTAGCTCCGTGGAAAGGCCTCAGTAGAGCCCCGGTCTGGCTTGGAAACTGTTCCGTCAGTTTCAGTCTCTCTACTTAGACCATTAGTTATGCCGTTTGTGCGTTCTTTTTGGATATTATTTGTGCAATTGTTGGACAAAATGACTTGCTGTGGTATTAATTGCACTAATAGAGCGTCCAAGGAGTCTCCACTTCATTTTTTTCGGTAAGTAAAATTATATTTATGTATTTTAGGTCACTGCCGAGCTGAGCTTAGATTTTAACATGTACTGTTTAACCATGAAATTTAAATGTAATAGGGTTAAACCCAGTGCATTTAACATAATGTTGCACTTTAGAAAATGGGTTGAAATATAACATGTTGGTGGAGCTGGGTTCCGACTATCGGCTTGTGGAGCTCTCAGGAGACCTCTGTTATCCACCCGTTTCTCCCCTCCCCGCAGCTCGGCGCATCTCTGTCTGATCGCGGCTCCTGTCTGCTGCGCGGGGTGCCGGCTTGTGGAGCTCTGGGATGGAAACTTCTACCCGGTTCTCCCCAGCGGCAGCTCTGCGCATCTCAGATCGCAGCGGCGCTTGTCTGCTGTGCGGCTGCCGGCTTGTGGAGCTCTCGGGAGACCTCTGTGTTCCACCCGGTTTTACCCAGCGGTCAGCCCGGCGTATCTCTGACTCAGAAGCTCTGGTGTTGTGCACAGTTAACTCCGGTTGTAGCTAGGTTGCTACCTACGTTAGCTTAGCTCCCATCTCCGCGTTAGCTTTGGGTTAGCTTCAGGTTAGCTTGTAGCTACAGTAGTTCGACCGGGTGTCGTCAGTTGATCCCAGCCTTACAGCCCCACCCTCAGCTCCACCTCTCTACCCTTTTGTGGAATTGTCTGGGCTTGACAGAACCTGTGACACGGTCAAAATGGCGGTGGTTGCCACCTCCCATTTTTCTTCCAAAATGTGTTATTGGAGCCTATGGAAACCCATTGTCCATATATGTATGTCGATGGTAGTAGCACAAGAAGTCCCAGGAGAGGGGAGGAGTCAAAGGGCCCACCTGACATATACAGTCATACACAGACACAGTCACACATTCCCTCCCTCATGCTCACACATACACATACAACCTAAAGCCTGATTTATGCTTCTCCGTCTGCGTCAGTGCGGAGACACCCAACGCCATTATCCGTCCTTGCGTAGGGTTCCGGCAGGCACGCAAGTACGTACGAAGTCGAGCCCACTTTTTTAAACATCCGTCGAACGAAACGGATTACGCAAGCTTGTCATTGGTCAGGACGCCGCTGTTGTTTACAGCGCCGCCATTGCAAAGAGAGCCGAGGATAACAAGCGGCAGACACGGAGAAGCTTGAAGAATACCTCGCGAAAAAACTCTAAAAATATGAACGTTTTATTCTCCCGTGACTGGAGGAGTGAAAAGATACGCAGCAAGTGTTTTATTTGTGGACGGAAATGACAGGAAACATGGGTTTAGAGGTGGGGAGCGCATGAAGCGGTGGGAGAATGAGAGACAAATATGTCCGTGTTCAAAGTCTCTTATATACACAAAAACACAATATAAACACACGATCTTGGACCGATACATGACAGGATACCACAGAACAGCGCTGCGCCCTCTGGTGTCCTGCCGGGCAATTGCTTTGCATTTTGCAACGCTCTCCAGGAGACGGAGAAGTATGAGAGCAAAACGCTTCCGTCAATCCGTGCGTGTCTGTCCCTTGCGGAGCTGACGGAGAAGCATGAACCAGGCTTAAGACTTACAAAAACGCACGCCAGACACCCACTCATGCTCCCCATAAACACCCTATTCACTCTGGTCCTGGTACTGCTGCACAAAGAGTACAACCATCACCGGTTCACAGAGTTCGACCCTTTCTGCTGGGGTGCTGATGAGCAGGTTCCCCCGCCCAGCGCTGAGCAAAGCAACCCACCACCCCAGACCCCAGCCAGACGGCTCAGCCCCGGGAAGCCAAGCGACAACAGAGGTGCGCTAAGACTCCTAGTCTCCCTGCGTGTTGATGAGGTGTATTCCACGGCTGTGGTGAGCGGACAGTGCAGGCTTTATCTGGCCTACGCCAGCTGATGCCCCCCCCCCCCCCCCCCCCACAGTCCTCTGTGTCTAAGTGCAGTTTAAAATTTGAAGTGGGCACCAGTACTCAGGATGAGGCTGAAAGATCCCCTTGCCAAATTCCGTTGAGTGTGCTCACTCCCAAGGCCCTAAGCAGCCCGCCATGGCTGAAATCCCAGCGGCACGCCTACAAGATCAGGATGTTTTATTGATTTTTAAAATTGTATTTATTTATTTATTTATTTCGTTTCAGACGAGTATCCGGTACGGATAAAGCATTTTTGATGAATACGAGCATGAAACGAGTAAAACTCGTAAATATCTGTAATCGTGCTGAAGGAAAATCCTCATTGGTTAACTGACTGTCTTCACGCTCTGTGATTGGCCAGTCACATAAAGCACCCACCCCTCCCTACACACAAAACTGCAGCCGGGAGCGCAGTCCATCCGGCCCATTCACGCACACACACACACAGTAACGGATCTCTCTGTGCTTGCTCCACTGTTCCTCACGTTTCTTCAGTACTCCCTAGGTTTTCTTCAGCTCGCCTCTTTTTCGGTTGAATATTTAAAGTTACTTTTTTCGTAACGTACGTGGTGCATTTGACAAGACAGAGCTGAAAACGGCTCATGCATGCGTCGGTCACTGCCTCCGCTCTGGTCATTTTTTTTTTTTTATTATTATTATTTTAACTCTCTCTCCCTCTCTCTCTCCCCCCCCCCCCCCCCCCTCTCTCTCTCTCTCTCTCACACACACACACACACACACACACACACACACACACACACACACACACACACACACACACACACACACACCTCAATCAACATTGTTTTGTTTAACTGTGTGTGGGAAAAATGCCAACAACGTCAGGAAAAAATCAGTTTAATCAAATTGAAATAAAATGGTTCTAGCATTTCATATTTCCTAGTTCCTACTACATGAGTTCAGATGCTTTAATTCATGCACTTAAATATTAATGTTCTGATTTTACTGAAAAACTTGTTCTGAAATAGTTTCTTTACTATTGTGATCAAAACTATTTAATCTCAGTTCTGAGGCTGCTCTGTAAATAATTTTCAAATAAACAATACACATATGTAGCAGCTTCTGATCTAACCATATCAATTTCAGACTCAAAATAATGTACTGATGTCAGTAGCGGTTTTAGGCACGGGCAGACAGGGCAATTGCCCGGGGCGGCATTTTTTCATGACACAAAAAGGGCGCACAAGCGCTGAGTTAAAAAAAAAAAAAAAAAAAAGGAAATCTGCGCCGCACCGAGGTTTTCTATTATCTGTCATATGACAGTGTCTGGATTGGAAACAGCAAGTTGGCGCCCCCTGCAGCTGCAGGCGCTCCTGCTGACTGAGAACGTTCACGTGCACCGTGTGTCTATGAAGAACAGGAAGGGGAGGGGTGCGGCGGGGGAATTCACCTCTGCGTCTTTCCCAAATGAAATGAGCGCAAAATGAGCGTGCAGGGGCTGAATCAACTGTATTAACATGGCTAAAGTCAATCACATCTTAACGTTCTTCCATATTTCATTCATAATATCATAAACACAGGCCTATCATTCTTTCAGGTTTCTCTGAATTGTGTGAAATGGCCGAATAAAAAAAGGAAAAACAAAATGATTTTGTGGTCACCCCCCCATCAAGGTCAAATTGTTTAGTCCTGACTAAAGGAAACTTACTGAGTCAGGAGTCAAACAGAAGAGATGAACATAAAAAGGCTAAAACCACCAGGTGCCCCATTCAGGGGGAAAAAAAAAGAAAAAAGAGGAGAAAGATAAAGGTATGCTCTCATGATGCATGTTGCATGATGCATGTTTAACGGTTAAATGCGGTCAACTAATTGCTAACAGAGCTAATAGGGCTGAAATATTGAAACGAATATTCAAATGGTTCGAAAAAAGTCCTTGAATCGTTTTTTACTGATTCAGACTAGGATTTGTTAAATGCTCACTGCAGCCCGTGGCCTGCCTGAACAACAACACACACATGTTGATCAAGTTCACATAATAATAAATAAAACAATTCTACAAGCAGAAGAGAACTCTCCAGTCACCACTAACTATCCTGTTTATTTATTGCAGATGGCTGCACTGATTATTTTACATGATTTGTTCTGTAAAAGTTGGCATTTTTGGTAGTCTACAGTTTTTTATGTCAGTTTAAATTACAATTTCAGGGGCAATTCTAAAATATTATGGATCAACTTTTGGACTGCTCTGCCAGTCACTGTGGCTCCAGCTGAGAGGAGCTTTTAAAAACTTGATCAAGTCATACCTGAGGTCACCTATGTTTCAGGGGCGGCTCACTAACCTGGCTCTGATTAGTATCAATCACTCAGTAGGGGAGCAGATTTCATATGATGACATTATTGATGACGTTGCATCAAGGTTAGGTTTTAATTTTAGTTTGTGTTTTCTGTTCTAAGTGCAATGCTGTAGTGATTATCTTTAGTTTGTTATGTGTGAAATATTTTTGCTATTTAGAATATTTATTATCTATTATGTTCATATATTCTTAATATTTAGTTATTGTTTGTTTTTGTATATATTCTATATATTTTGATACAGTATATAATGTATATTGCTTTACATTCTGACAACTTCATAGTAATTCATGTAAATATGTGCAACTTAGAAAAATGAATGTTCAATAGTTGTTCTAATAAACATGCCTGTTTGTAGAAAACATGCGTGTGTTCGTGCAGGTGGGGTGGTGTGGTGGTGGTGGTGGGGGGTGGTTGGGGGGGGGGGGGGCGCTCAAAGGGGGCCTCGCCCGGGGAGTAATTCGATGTAGAACCGCCACTGACTGATGTAAACCACACCCACTAATTTCCAAATAATAAATAAGAGGTGCATTCATCTGTGTATGTCCTTTGATCCGCATTAGTGATGTTTTCAGCACCAGAACAATGAAGCAAAGAAACAGATTCCTGAGTTTATGTTAGTAATTTTATTCATTAGATGCATCTGATCTGTTCTATTTTTCTCTGAAATGAGATCAAATCAGTGCTTCTATGGGTTGTCTCCTCTCTGCACTAGAAAAATGTACTTTATTATAATGTTCACTGTAATGCATCTTGATGTTCTTAACAAATAAATTAAATGAAAGATATTGGTCAGTAATGCCAAATATGTAAATTTGTGTTTCAGTCATTTTTATACTAGCTTAAAAATACTTCATTAATTCTGCTAAGCAGGGGTGTAGAATGTTTTAATAGGGCCAGCCCAGCAATGATCTTGGACCAAAATAAAGGGGGCAGAAAGTCAAATAAAGGGGGGCAGAAGGAGATGTTTTCCAGATGCCAAGAAAAATTAAATGCCAAATCCCCCCTGCAAAGTGTGTCACTGAGAGTTTAAAACAAAAATTATTCTTGTGCAAATATTGGTGTATTCACCTTTAATACTAGTTATTACAATGCAGCAGTTGCTGGACTGGTGCTGATCAAAGTGGAGTGCATCAAATAAAACAATATTAACATAAAGGTGAGACGTGTCATGATCCCCCCCCCCCCCACACACACACACACACACACCACCACCACCCACCACAGCTGGAAAAATTCCTAGAGGAAACACTGTGCGTGGAATGTCGTTGGTGGAAGTGTATAATGTGCAAATAAAATTGGGGGGCAGGTTGCCACAGGAATGCGGAAATGGGGTCCATACCTGCACCCCCTGACTTGTCCACCCCCCAAAGTCCTATGTGCATGTTTGTGTGTTGATGTGAGGGAGCAGGAGGATAAAAATGTATGGGGATGGGGAGGAATGGCTGGTTGGCCTAAGCCCTCCAGGGTGCCAACTCCCCCACTGGCCCCAGTAGGCACCTCCGTTGCCAAAATGCCACCCAGGGCATGGAGACTCCAGCCCATCTTGTACTAATGTACTTTAAATAAAAAGAAAAAACCCAAAATAGAGGTTTAAAACTGTGAATCTCCATCCCTTTCCCAGCTCTACATCTTTGAAAACAACATCTATTACCAATCAGACGTGAGGAGCAACTCTCTGAGAATCACCTCCTCTGGGATGGAAGGAGTCATCTTCAATGGCATCGCTGACTGGTTGTACGAAGGTTTGGGTCGTCCTGCATACTTGATGGTTGGGTTTAAACCAAGAAGCCCAGTTGTGTCAAAAGCGTTCTAAAAGGTAGGGATGTTGAAAATGGCTGTTTTGTCTCATCAGAGGAGATCCTGCACTCACACCTGACTCACTGGTGGTCACCTGATGGAGAGAGATTGGCCTTCCTCACCATCAACAACAGCCTGGTGCCCAACATGGTTTTGGCCCAGTTCACCGGCAGCACCTACCCCCGAGGCCTACAGTACCCCTACCCCATGGTATGGCAGACAAATGGTCCACTTTGACCCTTAAATATCTCTCACTGCAGGAAGAACTAGTTTCATAAATCTAAAGGAGAAATAAAAGTCAGAATAATTTAATTATTCACGATTCAGACTTAGAGGTGAGGTGAGAAGCTCTGTCTCCTCTGTGGAGCTCAGGATCGAGTTGCAGCTCCTCATCATCAAAAGGAGCCAGCTGTGGTGGTTTAGAAATCTGACGAGGAACCTGGTTTTGGAGGTTTTCCAGTCACTGGTAGGAGATTCCAGACCTCATTAGATTATATTATCCTCACTGGTGTGAGAACACCTTGGAATCCTCAAGAGTTTTGGTTTCTGTCAATATTCCCATAAATAAGTGGAGAAAATACATAAATGCAACAACAAAGCGCTCAACTTGATAATTTTGCACATATAATGATAAATTGCTTTTAAATCTGATGTCTGTAGTTGTATTTCTTGTTTAGGTTGGTCAGACAAATCCTGCCGTAAAGCTGTCGGTGGTTAATCTGTTTGGTGCCACTCACACCCTGGAGCTTCAGCCTCCACATCAGCTCAGACTCAGGTAAGAACGCACACTCGCCAAAACAACCACGCAACATGGAAACAAACAAATCTCTGATTCCACTCGTCCGTCTGCAGGGATTTCTACGTCACCATGGTGACGTGGATCAGTAACAAGCACCTGGCCGTCCGATGGATCAACCGACCTCAGAACGTGTCACTGCTGACGATTTGTGATGTCGCTGTAGGAGTCTGTCACAAGGTTTCAACCTAATACACATTTGTAGCTTTGAATTTGTGAGCGTTGAAGAATGTTTTCAGATAGCATCAGCACACCTGTCAAGAAAGTGCTGCATTTTAGTTCACTTTTATGTAATTAATTTGATCTATTTTCTGTATCTTTCTTAATTTTTGCAGAATATTTTTTCATCTTATGTGTGTATTTTGTAAGTATTTTTCCATTTTCAGGGGTTTCGTATGGTAGAGATTAGGGCCATTGAAATGAAAAAAAATAATAATCTGACTATTTTTTCAGAATTCTGATTTTATTCTCAGAAGTCAAAATGTCACCATCCTGTTTAAAGTCACAATTCTTTTTATTATTTATTTTCTTTTCCTTCTTCCGTGTTAGTGTGTCTGTGTAAAGGGAATAAAGTAGTCTAAAGAGTTGTGTATGGAATAACAAATAAGACCATTTAAAAAATTCTAAAGGAACGATACGAATTATTAGAGAAAACATAAAAAAGAAATTAGTCCAAAATTTTTGTGGAAAATAAAAATTAAATTTTTTAACATTTTTCTTCTTTTAGTGTTCTATGCTTACAGTATAACCACAATTGCTGCGTTTCTGAATGTTGGAAGTAGGACTGGGTGATATTATTGAAAAATATCTATCATATTTTCCACTTTTATTGCAATAAATAAAACAATAGTTTTTAAACCTGTTTTTAGTCACTGAGCTCATGCATAATTTAACTCTACAGCCCAGTGCAAAGGTTCCTTGTGAAAGATACCGGCTCTTCAACACCAAGTACGAGATTAAATAAAAAAAAAAAAAACTGCATAGCTCTTAATTATTGTGCAATCAACCAGCATAGCTGAAATTTATCAACACAATCCCATTTAGTTTCCTTAATTCATTTTCTAAACTATGGTTAGCCTTGACTTGCTGTTTGTCAAACACAGCATTAGTGTGTGTTAGCATGCTAATTTTGTTCCAAGCGCCAGTTTAATTGTGTAACGTTTTTTGTGTTAAATTAGGCAAACTATGCTATATTTACCTTAATCGTTTAAATCTTGGTTTAATTTTCTGTTTTCCAGAGACACGAGGAGTCCTCAGACACGTGGCTGTCCAGACAGGTACAACGAGACTATACGATCAAACCTTTCATAGCAGTGAAGTTAATTATTTATTTTAATGGAAGAAATGTGCTTGGGTCCTTGTCTCACTGTGATGGAATGTCTAGAGGAGCTGTGGGATTTAATCCAGGCTGCAGAATAATAAAGGAGTTTGTGATATGTTTTTAGAGAGTTGTAGAAATTGATTAGAAATGGGCCGAGACTACAAACAAAAATGGCAGCATCATGTTGGTCGAAGAATGGATGGAGCTAGTTAAAAGTTACAGGGGTGAAACAAAGGCTGATCTAGTCACACCAAATGTTGTGAGAAAGATATGATTGAGTATTATTGAGTAGCAGTGGAGGCAAAAGTTTTGTTTAAACATTTTGTGACCAGTGAAACAAGGGGACCAAATACAAATCCCTGTGGCACGCCAGAGAATCGGCAGCCACGAGGAGATTATTATTTTTATCAAGTTTGTTCCATTTGTTTTCCTTATTCTGCTTTTTCTACTCATTCCACCTTTCCCACAATCCACTGATTTCCCTCTTTCCTATTAATTTTCTCTCTCCCTTTCCTTACATTATACTTTTTTTTTATCACAATTTAATTATTTTTCTCAATTTAAACATATTTTTTAATCATTTTTGAAAAATTTCTTTTACTTTGTTTTTTTTGTGTGTGTGTACGTGAAGCGCCTCAGGATTTTTATCTTGAGAGGCACTATATAAAAGATCGTTTTCTTTCATTCATTCTTTACTGTTAGTAATTTTGTTAGTTAAGAATTATGTGATGAAGTTGCACACTGTTGTTGAAGGGGATACATTGTGCAAAACTCACCTTTTGCATCTTTTTGGGCTGCCATGTGGGTCCCTCTCTCTAAACAGTCCCATGTTATGACGTTGTAATAAGGAAAATTAGCACACACACACACACACACACACACACACACACACACACACACACACACACACACACACACACACACACCGGTGAAGCTTGGGAAGCAGCAGCTCTACTTTAAGCCCCTTCTTTATATCCAAGCTCCTCACCTCATAGAACCCACAGAGGGGATAGGTGGGCGTGGCTCAGCCATAGAACTAATTTAACTTTAAAAAGTCACAATATGTTCCCTTTGAAGGTGTGTTTCGCTCGTTCAGTCAATACATTTGCAGTGATCTCTAATAGGAATGAATACCGTGTAAGGTGTACTCTGGGTACAAAAAACTCTGGTGTGCCTGTTTCAGGATCTAGAAGATGGCCAGATCATAGGAGAGATTCAAACAGCAGGATTTTGAGTCTTATTTCCTGATATTCCTGACATTTCACCTTTGAAACAGGACTCTACCACTGGCTCTATTTGCTGTGCAACGTTGATGTTTTATCTCCACAAATAGCACAAGCCTGGAGGAGTTTTGCTGTGTGGTGGAGTTGCTAATGCTAACAGTTAGCTTCTACCATCTGAGACATTCTCTACTGTTTCCTGGATGCTAAAACAACAACAGCCTTCCCTGCCGTTAGTTGAGATGGATGAGTCCATGAATGTCAGTGACAGTGCGACGTAGATCTGTCAGGCTTTTCTAATCCTGGAGTTTCACCGTCTGTTTTCTATCAGAAGCTACTGCAGGAGATAAGTGTAGGAGACTATTTTCATGTTCAGCCTGCATGAAAAAATTAAGAGTGACCGATTATAATCAGCCATGAGAATTAATTAATTATAATTAAGTATCTTGATTATCTAATTTATAATTATACTCTCGTAGGATATATTTTGTGTGCTACTGCTGCTAGCCTCTGTCCTTGCATTAATGCAATTACCCCACTGAGGGACAAATAAAGGTATTCTTATTCTTAAAAAATCTCAAAAGTATTATTTATTTATCATTTGACGATTATAATCAGAAAGAATCATTAAAAAAAGTTTTTTCAGTGAACCACACCAAGCATGGGGTTTTGATGATTCTGTCAAGGAGAAAAAATATAGACTAGAGCTAGTTTCAGAATTGTAGATGATGTGAGAATAGTAAGTGTATTTGGTGGAAGCAACAGTGTTTATAAAACAGGATATGATTATTGTACATTTCTGTATGTATTAGGAGACGTTTGGCCTCTGTTTAAAGAAAATCCCCACCGAAATACAAGCTGAGACTCTGAATCAGAGAAAGTCTATAATTTCACTTCCAACTGAATGTGCCACAGATCAAAGCGTGGCAAGCAAATGTCTCAGTGTGGTCGTATTCATGTTCAAGAGTAGAAACCATTCATGCTGAAAATGGGTCACCTCCTCTACAGAGACAAGAACCGCTGTTCTCCGAGGACCTGAGCAGGT
This sequence comes from Nothobranchius furzeri, assembly GCF_043380555.1. Taxonomy (NCBI): domain Eukaryota; kingdom Metazoa; phylum Chordata; class Actinopteri; order Cyprinodontiformes; family Nothobranchiidae; genus Nothobranchius; species Nothobranchius furzeri. The sequence goes on from NC_091742.1 coordinate 64,537,705, forward strand.
TTTTCCTAACCATGCCCATCAAGCAGGGAGGTCACGGAGATTTCCACCACATCAACATGTTCACTCAGAAGGTGAATTTCTCCTGCTTTCTGTTTGATTTGTGTCCTCTTGCTGCAGAACAACCTGTCTGAGCTTTCAGTAACCTGCTGCTTTCTCACAAATAAGTAGAATCTGCTGTTGTTTAAATGAAATCCTTGTTTTGTCACTTAGTTCTTCTCTAGTCCTTCTTGGGCTAATTTCTAATCACTTGAAACATTTGATCAAGATTCATTAAAGCTGTATTTGCTCCCACAGCTCCTACAGCTCTTGCAGATTTTCTTTATTTTTTGTTGTAGTTGCTGCTTAAAGTCTTTGAATGATACAGATACATCATTCCTCTCATTGTTCAGTTTAACTCAATATCCACTCCCATCTCCAGGCAGGAACGTCTGTAAACTCTTCTGAGAATAATTTGCATATTTAGTGCTTCCTTGAACAAGATATTGAGATGAAATGGTCCTCAGAGACTTGAGCCAGGCTCAGGATCATCTACCATATGACAGGTTTTTACCTGATAGAGCAAAAATCCTGCTTTCTGTTTGTCAGACTTGTCAGGATTGGTATTTTTTTTGTGATTCTATGAAAGAAATTAATTGTTTTTTCCGTTTCAGTCCCATAGCGATCAAGATGAAGTTCGACATTTAACGTCAGGAACCTGGGAGGTGACACGACTCCTCGCTTATGACGAAAACAATCTGACTCTGTACGTGTTTATCTGTTTCCCGCACTGATTTTTGCTTTATAACAACATAAATTATGCAGAAAATATGATTGGTATGAAGGATTTACGCGTGCACGTTAAAAGAAAAGCAGGTTGCATAAGCGACGTGAAATGTACTAGGCATGTTTAACCCGCGAGGTTCAGCAGCGTGCCCCTTCCTACCGAGAGCGTTTCAAACCGGTATAGAACTTTTTCACAAAAGCTGGAATTGCGTCATCGACAGGGAATCTCTGTTTCTAAATAGTTCAGATTTCAGTCAGCGTAGATCGTTTCTACTCTGCAAGCCTGTTACATTTGCCCAGTATAAAATTAAAAATAAGACACTGAAGACCTTGGAGGAAACATCAATATGATACTGGAAGGCAGAGGTTCCACCCATGAACAATAAATAAATGACAGTGATATTATGTTACAACATGACAATCTTACTGATCTAACAATATCTTTTCTTGTTCTTTCAAAATAAAGTCCACTTTTAGACAATATAACAACAATATAAAATAACAACATACACATGTGTAGCATTCATGTATGATAATTATGTTGTACAGCTGTGATAAATATCTGTCCATGAATTAGAAAATTATTTAATTTGAACAATAAACTGTTAACATTAACGTGTTAACGTCTAATTCTATTTTGCATGGGTGGCAGCTCTAAGCTAACTATAAGTTGAGCACCATTTACTTGTCGAGCGTACATTTTAGCAGAGTTTGCTGTGGACAACTGACCTGCGTGGGCTAACCAGGGCTAACGGGGGCTAACGTAGCATCATCATGGTCCACCCTTGTCAACCACTTTGCTTTCTGTAGCTCCTGGCTTTCCAATTCCTGTGCTGCACAAACTGCTGAACTACCGAACATGTAGAAGTTATTCCAGGAGAATAGACTTGACACCACATCTGAGTTAGACTTAGCCTTTGCCTCACTACCTAATCCTTACCTATTAGTTAATAAAATGTTGCCTCTCCTCACTCTTGATTGCCCTTAGACAATTTTGTCTTGCATCGATAGATGTTGGAAACAGATGGAAATGGATGCCGGGCTACTTCTGAGCATAAGACAACCAGCTTTACGCCGCAGCAACGCTACAAAAACTCGTTTTCCCTGCCACTGATGTATTTACAGTTAAAAACAACTAAATATCATGAAGTAAAGATGAAACATACTTATAATCAGAAAACATGAAACAAATACAATTTTAAATAAAAGGGTCAAGTTTAAAAAAAATTTGAATGCTCATAAATCAAACTACAAAAATATCATAAAACTACAGAAAGATAGTTTACACTACGCTTCTGGGGCGTGTACAAAACACAATGTTTTGCGGCTGGTGGAAACCATCGACATATAAATATTGGACAATGGGTTTCCATAGGCTCCAATAACACATTTTTGAAGATAAATGGGAGGTGGCCACCACCACCATTTTGACCGTGTCACAGGTTCCGTCAAGCCCAGACAATTCCACAAAAGGGTAGAGAGGTGGAGCTGAGGGTGGGGCTGTAAGGCTGGGATCAACTGACGACACCCGGTCGAACTAGCTACAAGCTATCCAGAAGCAAACCCAAAGCTAATGCGGAGGTGGGAGCTAAGCTAACGGAGGTAGCAACCTAGCTACAACCGGAGTTAACTGTGCACAACACCAGAGCTTCTGAGTCAGATACATGCCAGGCTGACCGCTGGGTAAAACCGGGAGGAACACAGAGGTCTCCCGAGAGCTCCACAAGCCGGCAGCTGCACAGCAGACAAGCGCCGCTGCGATCTGAGATGCGCAGAGCTGCCGCTGGGGAGAACCGGGTGGAAAGGTTTCCATCCCAGAGCACCACAAGCCGGCAGCCCGCGCAGCAGACAAGCTGCGATCAGACAGAGATGCACTGAGCTGCGGGGAGGAGAGAACCGGGTGGAAAACATCGGTCTCCCGAGAGCTCCACAAGCCGATAGTCGGAACCCAGCTCCACCAACATGTTATATTTCAACCCATTTTCTAAAGTGCAGCATTATGTTAAATGCACTGGGTTTTACCCTATTACATTTAAATTTCATGGTTAAACAGTACATGTTAAAATCTAAGCTCAGCTCGGCAGTGACCTAAAATACATAAATATAATTTTACTTACCGAAAAAAATGAAGTGGAGACTCCTTGGACGCTCTATTAGTGCAATTAATGCCACAGCAAGTCATTTTGTCCAACAATTGCACAAAAATATCCAAAACAGAATACACAAACACAGAGACTCAAAATCCCGGAACAGTTTCCAAGCCAGACCGAGGCTCTACTGAGGCCTTTCCATGGAGCTAGCTCTGTGGTCACGTGGGTCTGATGCTCATTAATTATACAGAATTTTAGGCTTTTAATACACTTAAACAGAAGAGTGGGGAAAAAAATCACCCCCCTCAGAGTTGTCATGAGTGTAAACTAGATCATTTAAACCAAAAACATGTTTTGGAACCAGGCAGTAAACATGTTTATTTCTGCTGTGAAATTGGTGTTTTTAACATGGGAGTCAATGAGGATTTGCTCGCTTCTGACACCAGCCCCCAGCGGTTGAGGGTGGAACTGCAATTTTTGGTACTTCTGTGTTGGCTTCAATTTTTGAGCCGCATTTTGGGGGCCTTGTGGAAACGCAGCCATTGACGATAAAGGAGGCTAATGGCTGCATACTTTGCTTTGTGTACATTAAACAACGCTTACGAGTCAGGTGGAAAAGCAGCCTAATGCTGTCATTGTTCACACATTAATGACCCTGTTATCTCTCCATACTTTTTAACATCAGCCACTCATACATTTAGTCAGATTCAAACTTAACTTCAAACTTAAATATTTAGCTCATTCAGGAGGTGCCTACTGTGACTTTTGGTATTTCTCATTTTTGTAGTTTCTTAAAATATTGAACTAATTTATTTATTTCCCCAAATAAAAGGAAAAAGGAAAAGGAAAGCTTCTTTTTCAAAGTAGTCAAGAAAGCAAGTTACTCCTATCAACATCTACTCAGACACTGAAAACTTGGAAATTATCGGATTTTATATGCATGGGTGTGTTCTGACAAGATATGGGCGGAGTTCGGATTGGTTGTGGGCGTGGTTTAATAGTTGTTGTTTTTTTTCACTTTCTCTGACATGGGCTCAGCACTTTAGCCGATTCTGATTTCAGATTCCTTGTTTTATGGAATTCCACACAAAGCTAAACATTTAATAACTTCGTTTATAAATACATTTATTCCTCAAAACCACAAAAAAGTAAAATCTTTACTTTTAAGCTGATCTTTAAGCTCTTAAGACCTTTAAGAAAGGTCAGTGTTTATAAGGAAGCCGTATGAACCTGTGCTTTAGTGATCCAGGGCTGAACATTGGAGGTTCTCCTTTGTCCTAGTTTTGCTCGTCTGCTTTCTTTCTCACAGATTCTTTCTGAGCACCGAGGAAGCTGCACAGCAGAGACATCTCTACAGGTGAAACTCTCATTTCCCTCCCAGGTTCTCTTTCAGCGTGATGTGTGAAGATAAGTGGGAGGTTTTGTACTAAGCCAACGCGTCTTTTTCAACAGTGTGTCGACAGTCGGCTTGTTTCCACGGCAATGCCTCACCTGTGGACTGAGGGAGGGATGTTCGTTTTTTGACGCTGACGTGGGTCCTGATGCGCAGCATGCCATCCTGCACTGCCGAGGTCTGAGACAGTCGCTGCTACCTGGGAATGTCACAAATTAAAGAAACTTGGAGGTTTTAGGAATATTAAAGGACATTTTAATTCTGAAGTGTTGCAGTAGTTAAAATAAAATAAGAAACTCAGATTAATCAGGCTTAAAACACAAATGTAGCACCTATATGATGAGATTTTTACATGTAATTCAGATTAAAACACTATTTGGCCTCATATGGGATTCAAAGAAACCTGCAGGGACAAAAATCCACAGGAGGTTGAGTTTAATAAAAAAGTAAAACCTTGTTGTCTATTAAAATGTCAAGAGAGTTTCGGATTTTAGTCCTTTTTGTGTCTCAATATCATTTACAGGTCCTGCTGTTCCAGCTGAGTTGCTTCTGGATCTCACCAATGTGGACTGTGAGTCGCATTTCATGTTGCTTCTGTGCCAGCTGTAGCGCCAGCTCTGGTTGTGTTTCTTTATTTTCCTGAGACATAAGCAAGAGTTTAAATCGACAACTAGATAGCTCTCTTCAGATGGTGAGCGAGAGGTTGAATTTTAACTAAATGTAACTTTTTTTTTGTTTTGAGTTCTGAAAAAGTAAAAGTTGCACATTATTTATAAATGTTTAGGAGTTTGTTGCAAGTTACAGATGGAAACAACCTGCAGTGGCTTTTATTTTTATTTTTTTACCCCAAAATTAGAACGTAAAGTAACTTTTAATTTCCCCAATTCTTTTGTTCTATAATTAATCAGCTCATTAATGGCCCCTGGAGGCTGGAGGATATATATATATATATATCTTTTTTAATTGTTTTTTATTGTATTTTTTCCCGTGTCCTGTCTGGCTGTGAAGCTTTACAGATTTACTCTCAGGTGGAGCATCAAAGCTCTTAATGTCACGCCTGATACTTAAAACTTTATTGTTATTGTTTTTTGAATGCTTTGTAATTCCAACCAGACACAGAGACAGAGGTGAAAGAGAAAGAAGAAACAAAAGGTGAATCAATGATGAACAAGAGTCTGCTTCTAGACCTGCAGAAAAGGGAAATACAACAGGAGCAAGCTATCACTGCATCAACCCGATAAGGAAATATAAAATCAACATTGTTTTACTGAACAATCACATGATAATAACTCACAGTGCATTTGGTGCCAACCACAGCCTTAAGACACGTGTTGAATGTTCCCAAGTCCATATGAGAGCACCATGTGAGCACCTGTGTGTGTACACACGCTTGTATATGTAAGGGGTCTCTATAGGAGCGTCCAATAGAGAGTGTGAGGGGCCACAGATCTGCCCCCTAAATATGTGTAGGAGATGGAGGGAGCTCCAAGTCCCAGAGATCCAGGAGCTGCCCCAGAGCACAGGGACCCCAGGGAGACTGCGACCAGAAAAGCCCCCGCCCCCTCTCGAGAGGAGCAGACGATCACCCCGGGGGGTCACAACCAGCAGCCAACAGAGTTCCGGGAGAAAACAGCGGCAAGCCCACAGGCTCGCCTGCAGCCTCTCACCCCCAAGCCAGTCGGGCCCAGAAACCAGCGACCCGGGACCCAGGGGCGACCACCCCCGCCCGGGACCCAACAGAGCTCATGGACTCAGATCCCACCAGGCAGCCACCGGGATCAACCAAATCTGACCCGGGAGCCGCGAACACTCAGCGCCACATCTATAAAATACATTTTTTGTTGATTTAAAAAAAAAATGACTCCAACTTGTTCTTTCCGTTTCAGATCTTTTTTCCGGGTTACTGTTGGCCACAGCCTAAGCCTTAACGCCAGTAAAAACAACGATCTCCGTTCAGACGATCTCGGTTTCTCTTTCTAAACAACCGAACCGGAACGCTCCACACAACCGGCCAAGAACACCCCCGTCAACATAAAAGTCCAACCACAACAAATCGCAACCCGTTACACTATTGTAAAACAATGTAAAGCGTGAAATCTATAGCCTATATTTGTGCACCTCTACTAGCCATAATCATAGTTTGAAATGATTTTAAATATCATGAAACATTTAAATGTTACTTTGTTTTGAAAAGCCACTGGCTCTTTCCTGTCTAGCATCGGTGCTTCGGGTGAGCTTTTCATGAGACAGTCCGAAGTAGAGGAGAAAAATTTGCGTCCCGTGTAACATCATGAAGTGGCCTGATTCTGAGATTAGGTCATCCAACCCTGGCTATGTCACGTTATATATGGGGTGCCATTTTCAATCAATCAATTTCCCTCTGGGATTAATAATAAAGTATTTTTGAATTGAATTGAATTTGTAAAGTCAAACAGTCATAATCTAACAGCAATATTTTTGGTTATTTAGCATATCATAAGAGAAAAAATTGGGAGTTTACTTTTTCTAAGTCATTTTTTCACCATGTTATTCATGTTTTTCATATCTACCACTTTTTTAACTCTGAACCGCTTAAATAACCTTAATTCCCTCCAACCTGACACAGCCAAGCAAAACAACGTCGGACATGTTTAGAAGAATAGAACCGGAGATAAAACAAGTTCTGGTTCGGAGCAAGAGTTTATAAAGAAATTAGCGAGATCCAGCTTTTATTTTGGTAACCAGCTTCCGCTTTTTGGCAAGCAAATTTGCATATTAGCTAAATGTTTAAGTATCAGCTAAATATTTATTTTCCACGATGTTGTTTAGCTCGTGTCTCTTTAATCACAGCCTTCATCAGCAGGACCGCAGCTTCATCAGATAATAAAGATGAACAGTAGCAAGACCAAGCAAGGTGATATTCTATAATTAATAGGGTATTACAGCTGTGGGTCACAAGTAATGATAATAGAAATAAACAGCTTTTAAAGCAAGTTATTTAATCCAATTTACCTCTACTATTTATTATTACACCCGCCTTACTGACAGTCTCCCATTTCGAGTTAACACTGTGGATAAAGCGGGAGTCGGGAATTAAAAGCAGGTTCAGGTTTGGAGAGCGTGGAGCACGCTCACGTCAAACCAGCAACACAAAATGAAAGGGCAGGGTGAGCACAGATGATCAACAACTGTAAAAAAGACAGAGAACAGATAAATGAGCCGAGAAAATATCTTACTTTGAAACATCGGAGGTGAAGTACCATTTCAGGAGTAAATAAGAAGAAGGGGGCGTTCCCATTTTGGAGTGGGTGTTCCCGTTTACAAACAAAAACACCCCTTTTAGCGGCTGGCCGGATGATATTGAAGCTCCCACTCCTAGTGTCCAGCCCCGGGAGACTGGAGGCTATAAAAATCACCTAGAGCAGGAACTCTTCCATTTTTAGATGTTCTCCTGAACAAAAATCATCACACCATACCATACCAATGTATTTGTAACAGCGCATTTCAACACAGCATGAGAGCTGACCAAAGCTCCTTACAGAAGGTCATAATAAAACTGAATTAAAACAGCTCAATAAAAAGCAGACAAAGCAAGCAGTTTAAACAAGGAGAATGACCAATAAAACATTAAAAACAGCAAAAACAAGCATTAAAAAAGGTCATAATCCAACAGCCCAATCACAGAAATGAGTCTTCAGTCTTGACCTGAAGATAAAGACAGATGAAGAATGCCGAATGGAGATGGGAAGGGCAAGGGAGGGGCAACTAACACAAAAGCTTCCTGCCCCCTCGCTTTATAGTTCATATTGAGGGTGCTTAGCAGCAAGCAGTCAGCTGACCTCAGAGCGCACCGGCACATAGGGGTAAACAGCTCTGATATGCAGGAAGGTGCGAGGCCATTCATGCCTTACAGACAGAGTACAATTTTGAATTGCACCCCGAAGGTCACGAGCAGCCAGTGTAGATTGGCCAAAACCGGGGTGATGTGACTACTTCTGGTTGTTTGTCAAGAATCTAGCAGCTGCGTTCTGCACAATCTGCAGCTGAAGCAGGAGCACCAATGAACAGTGAATTTGTGCAGTCCAAACGAGAGTTAATGAAAGCATGTGTCACAGACTCCAAATGTGAACGTTTCAGTAATGGCTTCAGTTGTTTCAAACGACAGTTGAAAAAAAAAAACACATTTACCAGCCACATTTGTCTGAGGGGCCATTAAAAATCCTGTATCCTATGATAGCCCTAAGATAGTGACACTTTGTTTGAGGTCAATACTAGGAACAGATGATGCACGTGAAACAGGGCTGGGCCGAAACTCAATATCACGATATATTGACGAGTTCACCTCGATGCCAACAAATGGATGATGATTACATGTATGCGCAAAAACAAAAGTTGTCCACTAGATAGAGCGGTATTAAGACAACGATGCATTTTCCATTTATTGCCCAGCTCTAGCATGAAAGGTTTCTAGGCTCAAAAAGAATGGGCTCAGTCTTCACCTCATTCAGACTCAGGACGTTTGCAGCCAACCATTCCTTCTTGTTGGAGAGACAATTTACAGCATGGATGTCCGTGTCTGGTCCTTTTATTGCCACGTACATCTGACAATCATCAGCACAGATGCGATAACTGATTCCGTGCTGCACATTTCAATAATCATGGCACAATTAAAAACATTGGATCTGCAGATGTGTTGTCGATGCGTAGTGTGTAAAAAATAGACTTTGTGGGACCAACAGCGTGAGCTGGAAGGGAGCTCGCAGGCAAAACGCTGTTGCTTCACGCTGCACACCGCTCCCATGTCCTGTGGAAAGGAGGCTTCATAGTGTTGCTTAACAAAACTGATAAACTAACTGCTAGTATGAATTATCCGAGTTGTTCCTGCCACCTTAAAATAATTACTATTTCAAGGATTTTTCAGCATTTCGAGCAAACAATATTTCACATCATACACATTCAGATCACCATAAACGTTGAGCAGATATTAGCTCCAGAGCTAGCTCCTATAATCAATCAAATCAAATCAAAGCTTTATTTATAAAGCGCCATCCGCAACCCTGCCGGGAAGCCCAAGGTGCAGAACACGGTACATGAGAAAAACAGGTAAAACCATTAAAGTAGAAAACAAATGGGTAAAATAAGAGATAAAGAGACCGATGAAAGGAGGGAATTAAAATGAACATAAATGAAGGCATAATGGGCTCGACACACGGGAGACGACATCGCCTCTCCTCCATTCATTTTCAATGAGACATGCGCGACAAAGCGATAATCGCGGGTCTCCCTCCTACTAAGCGAAACGCGAGAAACATGCGTGTGAAATTTTGCGCTTGTGCACGTGTCGTGCACAGGTGACTCAGCGACGCGATCCAAGGAAGTTGAAACATTTTCAACTTTTCATCGCTGTCGCTCGGACGAGGACGAATAAACGGAGGTTTCATTTACTGACCAATGAGCGGACAGGATGCTTCGTACACCTCCGAGCAAACATGAAGGAGAAGTTGATTATTATTATGTTTTATAGTAAAATCAGAAGTAAGATTTCACATAACTCTAGCAGCACCTTGTGAAACATCATATCTACCACTTTTTTAACTCTGGACCGCTTAAATAACCTTAATTCCCTCCAACCTGACCCAGCCAAACAAAACAACGGACGTTTCGATTTCGCCATGGAACAGAACACGTAGACGGCTTTGCCGCTGCCGCGGATCGCCTCCCGTGTGTCAGGTAATAAAAGGGACAGCGACAAATTTTGCTGATCGCGGCCGTTTGTCGCCTCCCGTGTGTCGAGCCCATAACTCAAACTCATTCAGGGAATGCCAAGCGGAGGAGGTGGGTTTTTAGGCGACTCTTAAAGGCTGGCACAGATGGGGATTGCCTGACTAAGGGTGGCAACTGGTTCCAGAGTGACGGTGCTAGGACTAAGAAAGCCCGGTCCCCACGAGTACGACACTTAGAACGAGGGACAGCGAGCAGGCCTTGGTCAGAGGAGTGCAGAGCGCGTGATGGGGAATGTCTGTTCAGGAGCGTGGCCAGATTGGGGGAGCACTACACTGTGCACTACCACTATAATGTCATCTTAATAATAATCCTCCCAGATTAAACAGGAAATGTGAAGTACCTGTAACCATAAGTGTCAGAAAACAACATTTGCATGAGCTGCACTGTTTTGAAATTCGAGCTTGACTTTTGGAGCTAGCCTCTGGCAGTTAGCTTATCGATCTGGTCTGGGCTTATGCTATTTCTCCAACCCATGGCCGTTCAAAAAGCTATGTGCTGTTGTTGAGACAATGCACTGGTTCTGTTTCCTCTTAGTAGGGTTAGGGATATTTGATGATCCTCCCCTCCCCAGCTTCACTGGCTGCCAGTCATCTTAGGTGTGTTCTTGCTGTGTCTTTGTAAATCCATGCTTTCGTTCTTTTTTAAACACAGAAACAGTTTTGTTTACCTGTTTGTAGCTACGGTTTTGCCGAAACCGTAGCTACAAACAGGTAAACAAAACTGTTTCTGTGTTTAAAAAAGAACGAAAGCATGGCTGCCAGTCAACTTCAGGGTTCATTTCAAGATCCTGGTTCTGGTCTATAGGGCCTTACATGGACAAGCACCATCTTACATTGGTGATCTTCTTAGTCCCTACACCCCCAGCGGGTCCCTGAGGTCCAGTGACCAAAGCCTACTGGTTGTGTAGCACCAGGCTAAAGACCAAAGGTGACAGATCATTTGCTGCTGTGGCCCCCAGACTCTGAAACTCTCTCCCCCTGAGCCTGAGATCAGTGGACTCAGTGGTCTCCTTTAAAAAGCAGCTGAAGACTCACTTGTTCAAGCTGGCTTTTGTATGATCTTCTTCAACCACTCTCTCTTTATTCTGCTCTCCCCACCTATTCCACCTTCCTCAGGATCCACTGATTTCCCTCTTTCTTGTTCACTCTCTCTCTTTCTTAACATTTTTTCATTGAAATCCCAATAGTCTATTTTTTGCTCATTTTAAATATATTTTTAACCATTTTCTAATTTTTTTTAAAAATATTTTTACATTTTTTTGTTTTTGTGAAGCGCCTCGTGATTTTTATCTTGAGAGGTGCTATAGAAATGATATTTTCTTCTTCTTCTTCTTTAAAACTATTTATTTCCTTCCATCTGAACTTTCTGCTTCATTATGTGTAATGCTAAACGATTGTAACTTTTATTAAATTATTTTTTATCGAGACTAATCAAGGCAAAAGTATTTAATAATAAAACTGTATGAAAACAGATCTGACAACCACGAAGTTTGTTAATTAACTATGTGTTGTGATGCTTTTCCTCTGATTCACAGCATATTTTATTTTGGAAAACAACCTCCCGCTACGATCTGCGCTGGACTCAAGGAGGAGGACTCTGACTGAAATTAGGACGATCACTAACGAAAACTTTGGTACAAATAATCTACGAATAATTGAGTCAGCCAGAGGGGAAAACATACCAGTGTGTGTGTGTGTGTGTGTGTGTGTGTGTGTGTTTACCCGTGTGCGTCTGCTTAGCTGCCATCCTGATCTCTTTTTGCTTTTAGTTTTTAATTTTCTGTCAGCTTCCTCTCCTCTAGCTAACGTTTCTGTGTCTATTCCTACAGAGCTCCCTCTGAAGCTCGTTTTCCCTCCCGACTTCTCCGAGTCCTTCCTCTACGGCCTCCTCCTCATCATGTAAGCTTTCCACAACTCGTCACAGTCTTTCGTGGTATTTACTTTAGTTTATCCTGTGAAATCTGTAACAAAAAAAAAACATATTTGTCTGAGAAGTTGTCCTGTAGATTTAAAATCTGCTTAAAACTGTTTATTGAAATCATCATCGTTTTTGTAAGAATGATAAAAGTAAGTGTTTCCTGACAGTGAGGGCGCTCCAGCTGAACAAGCTGTTACAGAGGAGTTCCGCCTGGACTGGGATTCGGTCCTGGCCGAATCAGAGCAGATCATTGTAGCTCGACTGGATGGTAGAGGGTCTGGCTTCAGAGGTCAAAGGTGAATTTTTTAGCTGTATACAGTAAATATTTTGAGGTTTTTTTCCACCCAAGCTTGAAGGTTTTTGTCCTTTCAGAGTTTTGGAGCAGATCAGTCAGAGGCTTGGCACCGTGGATGTAGACGACCAGATCGCTGCTCTCCAGTACGTCACTCCAATCTCTGGAGAACTTTGGAAAAAAAACTTAAAATATATTAACTTTCAAAAAATCAACTGGTGGAAATTTATTTTCAGATGATACCAAAACTAGAAAATGTTCCATCGTACTAAATATATAAATGGTTTAAATTAAGATAATTTATAATTAATATCTGTTCAGTGAAACTTTTAAACACTTAAAAAGGGGGTGGCATTTAAAAAAGGGTTTAATGTGTTAGTATTTTCCAGGCATTTATTAAATAATGTTTAACTCTTTACAGAGAAAATGAATAAAAATAAACTTTAGAAATATTTATGGATTAAAACAGAAATATGTTCATGATTAAGATGTTTTTTTTTTTTTTTGAAAAATGAGAAAAACAAACATTTAGCTTGAATAAGTTTTTGTACTTTGTATTTTTATATTTTTTCCCAATAAATATTTAAATTTTTCCACCACTGAGAACACCCATTTATGACGTTACACCTCTAAATTTTACATTTATCTACTTAGCTTGACAGTTTTTGGTCGTGTGATTTTCACATTTTCTTTTTGAACAGAAAAAGATGTTTTTGCTTTAAAAAAAAATTATTTTATTTCTCTTAATTTAAGACGTTCCAAATACTGAGAATAATGTATTTTTTTTCACATAAATATGATCACAAATTTTTATTTACATTTTTCTTTAAACGAAACCCTTTTTTACTCTACAGCCCACCACGCAAACACGTTAGTACACTATTTAAATCTATTTAAGATTGCAGCTTAAAACACCATTTAGTCACAATGGTTTGTAGCTCCTAAATCAGAGGTGTTAATTCCCTGCTGCTTTTTCCAACTGACTTTTTTAGTTGCTGAAGTGAAATAAAATACTAAATCCTGTTTGTTTTTAAATTAGACACCTGGTGAAGCTGCCTTACATCGATCACTCTCGCGTTGGAGTTTATGGAGTGGTTAGTCTGTCAAAGTAAAACTAAAGATCAGACATTTGTGAACTGCTGGAGCTGACAGGGCGTCTCTGCAGGGCTACGGAGGATATCTGACTCTGATGATGCTGAAGTCAGAGAGGATGATCAGGTGTGCAGCAGCTCAGGCTCCCATCATCGATTGGACCATGTGCGGTGAGCTCACAGTCACATTTATTACTTCTGCTGGTGAAACTCCTTTCATTTCCTTTGGATGTTTATCCCACATGATTTTTTTCATATGTATCATCAGAGTAACATCGCTTTAATTTTCATTTGGTGTGGTTATTCAGTCAAGTCGAGGAAAAAGACAGAAATGCTCCTGATGTTTCTATAGTCTGACAGACACCAAATCTTTTATTGAGGTATGGGCTAACGTGAACTGTTTGGGTTCTTTTAGCCTCGGCGTTGTCAGAAAAATACTTCGGCTCCACTTCAGCTGAGGAGAACAGATACCAGGTGAGCTGCCTCACTAATCCTCCTCTTAAAATATTAGTTCACTTGTAGTTTTTACAATAAAAATATTAAAGCTGCTTGAAATTCCGGTCAAAATCAAAGTTTGTCATAAGGGTTCGTCACTGAGTTTGGAAACACGAGGGATTTATTTCACTACTAGAAAATTGAAAAAGCTAGCATAGAAATCTAGCCTCTGTTGTAGTTTGAGGTGGTTACCTTTGGACCATACAAGCTTATGTCCAGCCAATCACAGGGCTCCAAATTTGTAGAGGGATGCTGAGTAGGCTTAGTACCAGAGCTACAAAGGTGGCAGTGTCTCACGGACGGTACTTGTTTGAAACAGCTTTGGCATCAACTTAGGATTTAGACTTGAGCTTTTCTTTGAGGCTTGAGCAGATAAAGATGCTTCCGTCCTTTATTTTCAAAAAAAGATGTATTTGCTTCTTCTTCTTCTTCAACGGTGTAAGGTGGACTGCCTCGTTGACTGACTTCTGTAACGTTAAGCATGTCGCTTTTTTTTTCTTTGCTCTTATTGGTCCCAGCGCTGTCCAGTTGCGTACAGAGACAGTCTGAAAGACCACCATAAATTCCGCTCCACGACCGAGCTCTGTCTATAGGTCGTGGCAAGACTATATATGTATATGTGTAAGATGACTTCCCAGGCCTGTAAAAAGCATCAACGCAGAAAGCATTTCTCTGCAGGGTGCACCCTATTTTATGAGAGGATATTTGTTCATTCATCAAAGTCTAATTCTAGTTTTTAATTCAAATATGAACATGTGTCATCAATACGCTTTTGTCTGGAAAGCACGTTTTCTGAATCTATACCTAAAATATCTATAGAGTTCACATTTTAAGAAAACCGAAGGGACCTGCTTACATCAGCAGGTGGCAGAGTTGTGTTGTTTAGCTGTGATTAAAACTTAGAAGAGTATAAAGTAAAAGTAAAAAACTACTTTTATTACACTAGAATCATTGTAGACATACCCAGGGCTGGACTGGGACGGAAAATCAGCCCGGGCATTTTGAGCCGACACCGGCCCACCAGCTATTGAAGTAAAAACAATGATGCCTCATTTTTTTTACTCCAGCTCTCTAGCTTGGTCCTCAATATTCCATATTCATCATGTTTTAGTTGTTTCCCTGCTCCAGCACAAAAACTGAGCTTAATGCAATAACACAATGCAAAAAACTGTCAACAGACCAAGAAAAACCACCGATGTCCAGCTGCTTATTGTGAAGTAAAGAAAAAAGTAAAGCAAAATATAAAATGTATCGAAAAACTAAGTTGCTTGTATGCCCTAAAGCTCATTTACACACACACACACACACTCACGCACGCACGCACGCACACACACACACACACACACACACACACACACACACACACACACACACACACACACACACACACAAATGCTAATATTAATAATAATAATCGTAATTTAAACACAGAAATCACAGCTAAAAACAAATATTGAATGTTTGAGTTTAATTCGTTTTGATCAGAATTTTCTCAAAATAATTATCTACTCGGATTATTTACTGAGTAAAATGAGTTGCTATGTGCAGGTTTTTAATTTCAATAAATATTACCACCAGGTCACACACACACACACACACACACACACACGCACACACACACACACACACACACACACACACACACACACACACACACACACACACACACACACACACGTGTCACACCCTGTCCTTTCTCCCCATTTGGTTCGGCCTTGTGTCTCCGTTAATTGCTCCCACCAGCCTCTCGTTTCCCAATCACCTTAGCTCCCGGCCCTCGTGTATTTAAACCCCTTCTGTTCTGTGTCTTGTGTCGGATCATTGTTTCATTGTCCAGCGTGTCTGTCACCGCGTGCCGGTGAATGAAGCCGAGGTGAGGCGAGGATCCAGACGCGGGGAGGAAGACTGGCAGACAGGTAGGAAACTCTTAACTCTTATTTATTAGGATACACGCTGGACAATGAAACAATGATCCGACACAAGACACAGAACAGAAGGGGTTTAAATACACGAGGGCCGGGAGCTAAGGTGATTGGGAAACGAGAGGCAGGTGGGAGCAATTAACGGAGACACAAGGCCGAACCAAACAGGGAGACAGGACAGGGTGTGACAACACACATGCGCGCGCACACACACACACACACACACACACACACACACACACACACACACACACACACACACACACACACACACACACACACACACACACACACACACACACACACACACACACACACACACACACACACACACACACACACACACACACACACACACCAGCAGAAGGCTGTACTCACTAGGTTCAGCGTTTCTTCTACGCAGCTAACATATGGATGAAAGTGAAATCCTGTATCCTCGCTCTGTTCTCACAGGGAAATTTTCGGATGCACCTGACGGCGGACAGATAGCCAAACTGAACCGGAACCGCTCCAGTAACCGGTCTTAAGCACAACAAATGTTGTAAAAAGATCACACGGCTACCTCTGCTTTTAATTTTCTTGTTTTGCTCTCCAAACATTGGCGCTGCACTAAAGGCTTGTTAGCTTTTCTCCACTAAAAGTTAGCTTAATTAGAAGTTAGCTTGTCGGTGATTACGTTTATGATGGAACTAACTGGATGAATAGATTTCCCAGCATGCTTTGTTTTGTAAATGTTAAAATAAAAATTAAATAAATTAATTAAGACTTATTTTTTTACTGGCAACAAATGTAACACAATCATTACTTAAATTAGAAATGAAAATGCTGAAGAAAATTAAAGGGTGACACATAAACCAGCTGCAGATGGATGGAGAGCTGCACCATGACTGAGAGATGGAGTTGGGCTGGTAGAATTATGAAACAGTTTCTTGAAATATCCCTGATAAGAGACTTACTTGACAAGAGCTACATACACACACACATATATAATATATATAGTCACGAGTGTCGGTCCACAGCAGCCCAAAATTACCGGCAGCCCACTGGGCAAATACCTGCCTTGCCCGACGGCCATTGCAGCCCTGGATATAACATAAAATGAGAAGATGGTGATACCATAAAAGTAGAGAAGAGCTGCAATGGTAGCCTAAAGAATTCCAAATGAAGTGGAAAAAAAACTTTGTGGAAACATTGAAAATATGCAAAAATATCACTAGATGCACAACAAACGACTGTTGCTTTTTTCTATGGATTGTCTCACGTGTGTGTTTTGCCCTTGCTCTGCCATCTATACTTGCTACGACTTGTTAACGTCTTCAGAAAAGGAGGAAATGAACCTCATTTGGAAGTTGGTATGAAATCAGAGCATGCCTGCTAATCGGAATGTGGTACAATAATTTTTATTAGAGCTTTTTGGTTGATTACATTACCTTCGTGTAGATTCTGTCATCCAGGGCATAATAATCTTGAAGGTTCTTTTTTTAGAGCAGAAATACAGATTGGAGTAATTGACCTAACGTTTAAACAAAACTATGCAGAGCTACATCCAAGCGATGGATATTATGTGAAAAATGAGTGTTACAAAACCACAGAACATGACCACTTTGATTCGTTAAGCACCGTCTCACTCGCCTGGCAAGGACATTTGGTGGCAAGTTGCCAAAATGTCTCAAAGCTTTGCTGTCAGTCGATTTTTTAAGATTAAGTCAAGGTTTCCCTTATAGAATAATCACAGAGCCATCATCGTTTTAGCATCTGCAACTTCAAAAGTGCGAGAAATTTGAGGCAGGTTTGAGGTTTTGGAGACCTAATTGAGACCACATTGGAACAAAACAACCAGATATTGATCGCTTTAGTGATTTTTATTTAATTTTTTTATTTTTGCAGATTTGTTTTTAATTAAGTTTTAAATATCCTAAACAGAGGTTTTGGTAATGATTGGTTTTCTGCAAAGTAAAGATGAGGTTGAAGCCCGAAACGTCGCCGTCCTCCGTGTGAAGGTTGCAGTCGGAGTGCATTTTCCTCCTAAGTGGGTTGACTTTAACTGGGCCAGAGAGCTCTATTTTTGTGACTCTGGCAGCAGGATGGGGGGTCTGCTTTAAATGAAATCCAGCAACAAGGAAACAGTACACGATCCGATCAGACAGAACCCCGCAGGACGTCGTCAATCGGCTCGACCTCAGACAGACAGACAGAGGAAGAAATGGGATAGAAAATATGATGTTTTCCTGTCTCTGAATCCCAGCTGAGAACGAAGTGGCTGAGAGGAGTGAGAGGTTGAGACTCTCTCTCCTTTAACTGTTAAATTCCCCTAGGAATGAATACAAATAGAATCTGGATCTGGTTTTATTAACCAATAAGCATAAGTACGTATGAAAGAAATATAGTGCCATTTTTATTTCAGGTTATCTATTCAGACACTTGATCAAGTTCTTATATTCTTTAAATAGTGTTCAAAAACAGTAGGGCTGTACAGTTGATTTTCTTTGTATTTAAGATTTATATTCGAGCTCCAAACGATCACAAAACATTAAACTGAAACTAAAGAAACCAACCTTTTTAATAACACTGAATCCCTGGCTGTTTCTCAACACCCAAGGACACTCGTACGTTCTTGTGTTCTTGGCACGTACACTAAAACGTCAGTTTTACCCAGTACGGGAGGATTAGGAGGCCGTTTGGAACAGATCTGTCCTTCGTGGTGTCATGGCAACAAGCTACGCTTAAAGAAAAACCTGACATAAAAGTAAAACTAGTTTGTCCGTTAAATAACAAAATAACAAAGGATACATATATTTTAACAATATTTGGTCCACTTTTGTTCAACACTAATTAAATACCAGCATTCCCCGCTGTTAAATGAAGAAAAGAGCTCTAAAAGGGAACTCCCGCTATGAGGACGTGTGTGCCCTAATAAGCCACACGTTTTCTGTTGTACCAAACTATGTTGTTAGAAACACACACAATATTGCTGTTTATTTATAAATCTGTAATATTTAGTACATTTTTGACATACGTAGGACGCCATGTTTTGTGTACGCTATGCGCTCTGGGGACGATGACATATATTGGTTGCTCTTGGAAGAATAGCTGTTGATGCGTGTTTGTTTACGCGCTCACCGTAATAATAATGAAGTAAAATGCAGCATTGGGCTGCTTTTGGATGTGAATTCCAGTCAGAGGACAATGAGGGGAGTGATGTGAGTTTACACAGCTTTCCCACTGGCAACGAGAGGAGAAAGCGGTGGGAAGATGCCTGTGGACGGACACAACTTCCCAAAGATCCGCGGCTGTGTTCCCAACATTGTTCTCCTGATGCGTTTGAGGCTTATAGTCTACTCACCAGAGCGTCTGGGTATAAGAGAAGGCTGAAACTAAATGCTTTACGCCCATTTTCCCAGACGAGGAGCCTGAACGCCCTCGGAGATACGAGAGACTCTGGACGCTCTCCTGAACAGACAACCCGCTCCTGCAGCTGCCGCTTCTGTCACGTTCAGCCAACCATAGGACATGCCACTCGTCACGGATGAAGGTGAACATTCACCTCTCCCGTCACTAAAACAAGCAGTAAGTGTAGCAACACAGAGTTCTCCACTTATATAATATCTGCAGAAATGATTAATGTCGTTTCACTGAATATCCTAATCATCCATGAAGCACATGGCAGCTCTGGATGCTAAAATTCTCCTAAATCATTCATAACTGAATAAGTTTGATCACATGATAGCTTACCGTTGACTTCTGCTGACAAAAATGTGAGCACTCTCCCTCTCGGTTACCACGGAGACACATTTGCCGCACACGCACCTCCGGTTTAGTCCTGCTCTCGCTTCATCCCGCCCTTCTTGCTCTTCATGTTGATGCTCGTTTTGTGAAACATGGTCAGTGATGTCATCATTAATGTTTCGTTCAAAGTGAAAAGGCTGAACAGATGACATGTTGATGTCGCTGAACAGTCACTACAGGGTCCGAAAGCCGGCCAGTGCAACCGAGGTACAACCAGATGATGCCACTACCCAGAGCGCATTGCGACGCAAACAACAATGGCGACCTACGAGTTAAACTATTTTTTACAAATTTTATAAAAATGAAGACATTAAGAAGGTTTTTTACACCACTTTAATATAACTGATACTAACATTTGTCTTTTAAAAACCAAGTTTTCTAACCTGCCTTCCTTTTAAAGCCAATGCTGCTTTTTTTGATAGTGGGTTAGCTAATTAGCATTTTGAGGGATTGTGAAGAGTCTGGAAAAAAAACAGACACACGGGAAAATGTACACGTTACACACAATTATTTACAATAACAGACAAATTTATATTTCTTAACTTGTATTTCTGATTTAAAACGTTACAGTTATGATGTTTGCAACATAATGCATTATGGGGTACTTTGCTGCCCCAATTCTGCGGAAGGATGCATTGATGCATGCATCCTCGATACAATGGGTGAAGCAAGAACACATCCAGGAACTTTGAGTAAAATTCCCATGAATTGTACTTAAAATGGAAACAGTGCTTGGGCCATCGTTGATGACGTTTCACAAGGAGGTGAGTCCACAAGTTCAGACAAGTACACATATTGACAAAACGGACCTGCAGGCTACCATAGTGTTATGCGTGCCGGACAAGTCGAGGTCGAGGTGAGGATCCAAGTGCAGGGGAAGAAGGCAGGCAGGCAGGAAACGTTTTACAAGCTACTTTATGAGGACGCACACGGGACATTGAGACAATGAACGGACGAGGAACACACAACTGGGAGGGTTTAAATACAAGAGGAGCTGGGATCTAAAGTGATTGGGAGATGAGAGGCAGGTGGGAGCAATTAGGGAAGACACAGGACTGAACAGCGTGGGGAGACAGGACAGTTTGTGACACACAGCAGCTGTTTTCTGCTTTTATAGCAGCACTTTCTGTTGGTGTTAGACTGACTGATAGAATCAATCAAATGGAAAATGAAGCGTAATTTATTTTTGTGTCTGTTGGAATTTTTAAATTATATCTGATTGTAACCAAATGCATTGGCCTGACTTTAGGTGCTCTATGTTGATTCTAGTGTGATAAAAGTCATCCTAGTCTCATCATTTATATTTACAGTAACATAAAACTGCTTGTTGGGTCTACTACGATCTGCTCTGTGCTCAGGACCATGTCATGTCTGCTGCCTGCTTAGACCTGATTTCTGGTCGTTTAGAGGGGATAAACGACCACCTTCAGGACCATCTTGCATATAGATTCTGTTTGAGCGTGCCATGTGCCATCTCTTAGTAGAAAGTATACACAAGTGTTTTGTGTGTGAGGCTCCAGATATGTTTTTGAGATAAAATATTTTTGTATTTTCAATAAATGTGGATAATTATGAAAAAAAAAGATTTAAAAACACATTTTTATGGCGGTTTTTTTTTTTTTTTTTTGGTGGGTAATTTGATTAACATTCTAATTTCCAGGTCTCCAAAGTGCTGCCCGGTATGAGAGGACTTCAGGGAGGAACTCTGTTTCTGGCCCATGGCACTGCTGATGGTAAATGCTGCCTCCTCACGCAGAAGCAACCAGAAAGCTCAGATGTTATTGTTTTGTTTGCGTCCTATCCATCCATCCATTATCTGAACCCGCTTGTCCTAATGTGTGTAAATGAAAGTAGCCATGATTCAACTCGTCCTTAATGCGGAGCTTTACAATTTAACCTCAGACTCGTCTTTTTACAGCGTTGGATTTGACCTCACAGACACTTGTTTGCATTTTTTTTTCTCTGCAGCAAACGTCCATTTTCAGCACTCAGCCGAGCTAATCAAACACCTAATAAAGATCGGCGCCAACTACACGATGCAGGTAAATAAAGCTCACTGACATTCAACAGCTAACTTAAAAAACAATGAGAATATTTGCACTTTCATTTAGTTATTCCGATCACCTTTAGCTGCATCTTGTACAGCTACTCTTCCTGGAGTTGATGTAATCCAACACAGGATAATATACATATGCAATAATGCACCTAGAATATTTATATTCTAAATAATACCAAAAATATTAAATACTCCACCACTCACACTAACGTTTACAGGGCCTAGACAGCCACTATTTTACAAATATTAGATAACCTATTATATTACAATAATGCAATTATTTCATAGTAGTGCAACTTATAATTACAGTGATTTTACACAGGAGATGAATTTTTGTTTAGCATTATCTGCAAAAATGAGTGAATATAGTCATCCTCACACAACTGATTATGCTCCACCCACAAGAAGTCAAAGTCCACCCACATTCTGTCAAACCACTAACATACAGGTAATCTGTAACTTTCCAAAAATGTTATGAAACAAACAGATTTTAAGGAAAATGCACATGAAATCGAATAGTTGGGTTAACTAGTGATAGTCCAGTGTTTAGATAAAAATAGCTTGCTTTAAAACTTTTCAAAGTTTTGGAGGGATCTGAATCAGTCTTCATTTTTTTGTATGATTTTGTAGCCATGGTGCCACTCCTGAGCCAATGTAGGGAAACACTGAATTATAGAAGGAAATTTCAAGGATTCAAAGCTATACTGATGTACAGTGGGACAAAAAATATTTAGTCCGCCTTAAATTGTGCAAGTTCTCCCACACAAAAAGATGAGAGAGGCTTGCCACTTTCATTATAGGTATACTTCAACTATGAGATACAAAATGAAAGAAATAATCCAGATAATCACTTTGTCTGATTTTTAAAGAATTTATTTGCAAATTATGGTGGAAAACAAACATTTGGTCTCCTACAAACAAGCAACATTTCTTGCTTTCACAGACCTGTAACTTCTTCTATAAAAGGCTCCTCTGTCCAACACTTGTTACCTGTATTAATGGCACCTGTTGGAACTCGTTATCAGTATAAAACACACCTGTCCACAACCTCACACAGTCACCCCGGTTTCACACTGCTGGCATCAGCGGAACGGAACAGCAGCGGAGCGGCTCACTCGCGAACTTCAAAGCAGTCCTTTTCACACCGGGAGAGTCTTGGCCGCGACACGGCTTCCTCGCTGCGCCTAGCTGTACCCGCGAGATTCTAAAATCCCTCGAGACTTCCAACACCTTCCTCATCGAGAGATCACAACCCCCGCGAGGAATTACACCGTTGCACTTTTCGACAGAAACTGGTGGTAAACAAAGCCGTTCGGTCGCACGTACTGACATAAGTTATATATGACATCGCAATGTTGCATTTTATTTTGGAAATAACCGGGGATTTTACACTGAAACCGTGTGGTTTCCTGTCTCGCACTACGTGAACTGCGGAAACTGACGTGTCCCAGAAGCGGCCCGTGGAAAAAAATAGAACTCAATCCTGTCTTTAGCGGCGCGGTGCGGCATGCCGCTTCTGGGACGTGCCTGGAAATTGCCACATCGCGGCTGGTTTGAAACACTCCATAGACTATAATTGGATTCTATTTGAAGCGGTGCCGCTTCGCTGCCGTTCCGTTCCGCTGATGCTTGCAGTGTGAAACCGGGGTCACACTCCAAAC
This sequence comes from Nothobranchius furzeri, assembly GCF_043380555.1. Classification (NCBI taxonomy): domain Eukaryota; kingdom Metazoa; phylum Chordata; class Actinopteri; order Cyprinodontiformes; family Nothobranchiidae; genus Nothobranchius; species Nothobranchius furzeri. Next base: position 64,560,933 of record NC_091742.1, read on the forward strand.
TCCACTATGGCCAAGACCAAAGAGCTGTCAAAGAACACCAGAAACAAAATGGTAGACCTGCACCAGGCTGGAAAAACTGCATCTGCGATAGATAAGCAGCTTGGTGTGAAGAATTCAACTGTGGGAGCAATAAGTAGAAAGTGGAAGCCACACAAGATCTGGAACTCCATGCAAGATCTCATCCTGTTGGGTCAAAATGATCAGAAGAACGAAGAACAACAATCCCAGAACTACAAGGGGGACCTAGTGAATGACCTGCAGGGAGCTGGGACCAATGTTACAAAGGCTACCATCAGTAACACACAACACCACCAGGGACTCGCCTCCTGCAGTGCCAGATGTGTCCCCCTGCTTAAGCCAGTACATGTGCAGACCCGTCTGGAGTTTTCTAGAGAGCATCTGGATGATCCAGAAGAGGACTGGCAGAATGTCACATGGTCAAATGAAACCAAAATAGAACATTTTGGTAAAAACTCTACTTGTCTTGTTTGGAGGAGAAAGAATGCTGAGTTGCATCCAAAGACCCCCATTCTGACTGTAAAGCATGGGTGTGGAAGCATCATGCTTTGGGGCTGTTTTTCTGCAAAGGAACCAGGACAACTGATCCGTGTAAAGGAAAGAATGAACAGGGCCATGTATCGTCAGAGTGAGAGTGAAAACCTCCTTCCATCAGCAAGAGCACTGAAGATGAAACATGGCTGGGTCTTTCATCATGACAATGATCCCAAACACGTCACCCAGGTGACGAAGGAGTGGCTTCATGAGAAGCATTTCAAGGTCCTGGAGTAGCCTAGCCAGTCTCCCGATCTCAACCCCAGAAAATCTTTGGGGGGAGGTGAAAGTCTATGTTGCCTAGCAACAGTCCCAAAACATCACTGCTCTAGAGGTGATCTGCATGGAGGAATAGGCCAAAATACCAGCAACATGGATTTTTCTTCTTATTTTGTCTCTCATAGTTGAGGTACAGTACTCAGCATGAGTATAACCCCTTAAAAAGTACTAATTTAATCAGCAGCTCAATTAACAAAAGAATAATTTCCAGAATTTTCACAAGGCTGGGTTTTATTGATCACTTGTTTAACTCCATAACATGAAATTAAGGTTATTAATATAACTTAGATCACAAAATCTTCAGTTTTACTAAAATTGGTTGAAGCAAAAATGACAACGCCCCACAACAAAAACTACTACATCTAGTATTTTCTATGGCCACCGTGATTTTCAAGGACAGCACAGTCTTCTAGGCATGGGATGAACAAGTTGGTGCGACATCTATCGTTTTCCATTCTTCAGGAAGAACCTCTCTATGAGCCTGGATGCTGGATGGAGAGTGACCCCTTCTTTCCACCGGAGCCGTCAGCAGCACGTTACTGCAGCAGCACATCATAGCTGCTGATAGAAACCGCTGTGGTCAACAGAACCTTTTCCACCACAGCCGTCAGCAGCGCGAGTCGGCCGCGTCTCAGGAGCAGCATGTCGCGGCCCTTACACGCCGGTTCTATTTTCTACGCGCGACACCTCTGAAACGGGTCAAGTTCGACATTTTTGGGGAAGGAAAGACAGGAAATCGGACGCGGAAACGGAGCGAAGCTTTCCGAGATTTTCAGAATGAAGAAACGTACTGCCTTCCGGTTGCTTTACTTTTAAAAAAGGTTACTATAAAGGTTTATATTGGAGCAGGCGGAGGGAGACTAGGGGTCTTAGCCACCTCTGTTGTTGCTAGGCCTCCTGGGGCTGGAGGCTAGGAGGGAGATCTGGCCATCTGGTTGGGGTTTGGGGTGGTGGGTTGCTGTGCTCAGCGTTGGGCGGGGGAGCCTGCTCATCAGCACCCCAGCAGAAAGGGTCAAACTCTGGTTACCGGTGATGGTTGTACCCAGTGTGCAGCAGTACCGGGACCAGAGTGAATAGGGTGTGTATGGGGAGCATGAGTGGGTGTCCGGCGTGCATTTTTGTAAGTCTTGGGTTGTATGTGCATGTGTGAGCATGAGGGAGGGAGTGTGTGACTGTGTTTGTGTATGACTGTATATGTCAGGTGGGGCCTTTGACTCCTCCCCTCTCCTGGAACCTCTCTTGATGATATAGATCTTTGTCCCCCCTCCCCCTGCCACACCTGGTGTGAGGGCTTGTGCCTTGGTCTGCCTGAGTGTTCGTGGCAACCGGGTCTGGGGGTTTTAAGATTTTGGCATCTGCCTGTTAGATCCCGGTGGCTGCCTGGTGGGGTCTGGGTCCCTGGGCTCTGCTGGGTCCCCGGCGGGGGTGGTCGCCCCTGGGTCCCGGGTCGCTGGGTCCCGGGCTCGGCCGGCTAGGGGGTGGGAGGCTGCGGGCGGGCCTGTGGGCTTGCCGCTGATATCTCCCAGGACTCTGCCGGCTGCTGGTTGTGGCCCCCCGGGGCGATCCTCTGTGCCTCTCGGGGGGGGGGGGCGGGGGCCTTCCTGGTTGCAGTCTTCTTGGGGTTCTTGCGTTCTGGGGCAGCTCCTGGATCTCTGGGACTTGGAGCTCCCCCCGTCTCCTGCGCATCTTTGGGGGGCAGATCTGTGGTCCCTCACACTCTCTGTTGGACGCTCCTATAGAGAAACCTTACATATACAAGCGTGTGTACACACACAGGTGCTCACATGGTGCTCTCAAAAGTATGGGCTTGGGCACGTTCAACACATGTCTTAAGACTATGGTGGGCACTTAATGCACTGTGATTTATTATCGTGATTCTTCAGTTAAGCAATGTTGATTATATATTTTCTTCATCAAGTTGACGCAGTGATAGCTAGATCTTGTTGTATTGTTGTTGTGTCCCTTTTTTTTTGTCTTTTTCTGCAGGTCTAGAAGCAGACTCTTGTTCATTGTTTATTTTTGTGGAACCCCCCCCCCCCCCCCTCCTCTCTCCCCACCTTTTCCTTTCTCTTTCACCTCTGTCTCCGTGTCTGGTCGGAATTACAAAGCATTCAACAACAATAACAATAAAGTTTTAAGTATCAGGCGTGACATTAAAAGCAGACGCTTTGATGCTCCACCTGAGAGTAAATCTGTAAGGCTTGTCACCAGCATTCAGACATCAATTCTGCTTGCTTCACAGCCAGACAGGACACGGTTAAAAAAAAAAAAAAAAAAAGGTTACTAACTGTGCGGCCCCATGAGAAGTTATCACCTGGCTAGCGGTCTCCTTTGTTTTTCAGGTCCGTATTGGCGATTATAAAACGGACAGAACATAAAACACAGACCTTTTGGAGCCATGTTGTAGTTTTCTCCTGCTTGTTGTGTTTACTGACGAAGTCACTCGTGTGACTTCGTGCTCTGTCGGTGACAGCTGCTCCCCTGCTGCTTTGCGTCTCGTGGGAAGGGCCAAGCAGCAGCTTACGCGAGCAAGACGTGCTGCTGCAGTAACGTGCTGCTGACGGCTCCGGTGGAAAGAAGGGGTGATGCTCCACTTGCTGCTTCAGAAATCCCCACAGATGTTGGATTGGGTTCAGATCAGGAGATACCATTCAATCACATTTGCCCTGTTCTTCTGCAGAAATGCAACAGTAGCTTTAGATGTGGTTTTGGATCATTGTCGTGTTGGAAAAGTGCACGACGACCAAGAACATGGAGTGATGGCAGCATCTTCTCCTTCAGTACAGAGCAGTACATTGTTGAGTTCATGATACCATCAATGAAATGCAGCTCCCCAACACCAGCAGCCCACATAAGGACACCGCCACCACCATGCTTCACTGTAAGCACCATGCATTTCTCCTTGAAGTCCTCACCTTTACGACGCCATACAGTTTTGAAACCATTAGTTCCAAAAACTTTTTGTCTCATCACTCCAGAGTAAAGAGTCTCAGTACTGAAGTCTTCATCTCTTTCAGCGTGGGCTCTAGCTAATCCTAGGCGTGCTTTTTTGTGCCTGGGCTTAAGGAGAGGCTTCCTTTGTGGATGATACCCATGCATGCTATTCCTCTGCAGTGTGCGCCGTATGGTGTCATGGGAAACGGCCACTCTAGTTTGGCTTTCTACTGCTTTAGCTAACTGCAGAGAACTTGCCTGGTGATTTTCTTCAACCCTTCTCATCAGAAGATGCTCCTATCCAGATGTTAACCTCTGTGGATGGCCTGGACAGCTCTGTAAGATGGTTGCACTTCCATCTTTCTTAAATATTTGGATCACTTTTGCTACAGTGTTCTGACTGATGTGTAAAGCGTTGCTGATCTTCCTGTAGCCCTCATCTTTGTTGTTTAAAGAAACGATTTCCTTTCTCCGATGTTCTGACATTTCTCCTCCATGAGGAGCCGTTGCTGAGAGCATGAAATGGGAAGGGCTTTTCACCTGTCTGCTGTACACCTCTTAAATGAATCATTAGACTCACCTGTGGCTGAATACCTGTTAATTTGAATTTTGTAGTCTTAAGTGTGGTTTTTCTAAGACTAGATTTGGGATGTACTCATTTTTGCAACATGGGCTTGAATGGATTTTTTAGGAAAATCGCTTTTTTGTGTGTTAAAATGAACAAATCTTCTTTGCAATCATTAGCTGTGTTTCCATGACCAGAATTCCTTGGTGATTCCTGGGATGGGGAAATTGACCAGGAGGTGGGATGTCCCAGTCCTCTCAGTGGTGTCTCCATTCCAAATCAGCCTTTTCAGAACTTTGCACTGACGTCAGCATATTGCGACTGCTTTGGTAGTGAGTGATGTCACTGATCAGTGTCAAAAAGCATCCACAGTAACATTAATAACATTAAAAGCATTTTCTCTGTCCAAGTAAATCATATTTGCATCCATTCAGAGGACCAGAGCAGCTGTGTGATGTAAAATGTGGTGTTCAATGACCAGAAGAAGTCCCATATTTTTACAGCGCTCTGAGACAGCAAAGCCCTGTTAATTAAGTCTGTGGGGGAATTTCTCTATTTTTCCAGTGTCGGGAGTTTAGCAACAGATGTGGGGGAATCCCGCCATGTTTTCCGGTGTCAGGAGTTGGATTTTAAGCGTGATATGTGCTTATTTTCCTTTGCTTCCATCTGCTTCACCAGCAACTCTTCTAATTTCACAAATGCCAGTTATTTTGGACAATGTATGCTGATGTCATTTCCTACTGAGCTAAAACCAGTCAGCATGAGTTACCCAGAGGTTTCGCTCAGCTTCTCCACCAGGCTGTTCGCAGTACCTACCCGTGAGCTGCTACACAGAAGGTTCCTGAGAACGGCCGGCCCGGTCGTCGGGAGGTTCCTGGAAATCTACCCTGAAGTTCCGGTAATGGAAACGCAGCTACTGGCTCACATGTGTGGGAGTATTTTTTACTGTGGTGTCCCATAGTTAATGTTGATTCTGAAAGGAAACCAAAGGTTTTCTGGCAAATGTAGCGGGGTGTACTCATTTATGCTGACCACTGTAGGCCTATAATGAAAGTTACAGGCCTCTCCTTTCTTTTTAAGTCGGAGGACATGCTCAATTGGAGGCTGACCAAAAAATGTTTGCCCCACCGTAGCTTCAGAGGGAAACATTTTTCTCTGCACAGTGAAACTACTTACTTTACTACCCACAGTGAGCGCCAAAGTACAATTAGGTATAACATAGATGAAGAATGTTCCTGTCTTTATTTATGATAAGGTTTTTGCAGGTGATGAGGGGGAAACAAAAACGTCACGCATTCTGAAAAAATGTAACAACAACTAAATAATAATAATTTATAAAACAATATTTCTTACTTAAAATGATATATTTTAAATGTAATACTGGAATAATAGGTAATAATAGCACCCCCTTGCCTTTAAGGCTCAAGGTAAACATGGGTTTTGTGGAGTCAGAGTGACCTTGTTTCTTCTCTTCGAGCAGATCTTCCCAGACGAGGGTCACTTCCTGTCCAGACACAGCCGGATTCAGCTGACTCACTCTCTAATTGGATATTTCAGAGGATGCTTGTTCGACACGTCATTGTTACTCGAGCAGCGGGATGATGAGTGAGATGGAAGAGGGTCATTTATGTGTGTTAACATGTGTTTGTGCCCCTAGTAGACCATGTGTGTGTTTGCATTTTATACCTGGTAGCTGAATCATTTGCTGGACAAAACAAGCTTCTTTGTGAAACCTCAGACTTGTAGATTTTGCTCTCACAGTTTAGCCTGTCCAGTGTCATTCTGCAAATTTCATTTATAATCAGAAACAGATAGGGAATTTAAAGAGTATTAAAAGGTTTCTGATTCCTCCTGGAAAATTGCTATTTGGGATACTCTGAAGTGGGATTTTGTGAATGATCTTCATTTGGAGAGATTGAGTTTAAATATGACCAGACTGATGAGCTAACAGCTAGTCCAAATGCAGCCAAAGTGGATAACGTGGTTGTTTAAGTAACTATAATCTAAAAATACAAACACTGCTTAATAAACCTTTTCTGTCAATTTGAAACCACACATGTTTTTGAAGTTACTTGCAAGAGCAAATATCAGAATTAGCTGCTAGCTGTAGCACGTCTGATGCAACCTAGAGCAGTCCCTGCTGCAAAGTCATACGTTTGCCGTAAAAAAATATCTACGTAATCCAGCTTTCCTAATAACTTATTTTGAGATAGTAATAATCCATTATAAGGGAGTTTCCCAACTGCCTCACAAGTTCCTGAGGTTTCCTAATCTCCTCTCAACTCAAAATTTGGTTATATTTTTAAATCAATGTACGGTAGAGGAAAATAAGAGAACTTTAGGAGGAGTTGGAGATCAATGAAACAAAGTTGTGACTGACTGGAGACAAACAAAAGCCAATCTTGACATTTTGAGACTAAGAGCTGTGATATACTTTAATCTCGCATTGGAGCAGGCAGCGTCTTATTTCACTTTCCTGCAGTTACACGACACTGCATGCAGTACTGGAGTGTTCCACTAGGGGGCGCACTAGAGGACTCAGAATGGATTGAGAGCCAGGTTTGTGGGTACAACCAAATCAAATATGGCATCAAAAAAAAGAGCTCACCAGCTGGTTAATTTTGAGATCACGACAGGAAAAAAAGACAGTAGCGATATCGTAGATGTGTGAAAGACGGAGTCACCACGGTGAGTGTGTGTCGCTCGTTTTGTCACCTCCACCTACTGGTTACTCTTATATTACAGCGTTTAGACGTGGTGCGTTAATTTCGGGGCATGCGTACAAACAAAGCTTCAAATATGTACCGCGTGGCAGCCATTTTAAACACGCGTTTGCGGCGTTAAACAGCAAGTATATCACGGCCCTAACGAGTGAGCAAAACAAGATATAAATAAAACTACATTGCAACAAGAAAAGGTCAGCATTCTATTGCAATCTGCAAGAAATTGTTATATGTACCAATTTAGTGTGATTCCAACGAACATGTTGCGTATTTTCGCTCAGCTGTTTGTCACAACCCAGTGAGACTCAGACTAGCCATTTGCTCTTCAATCCGATCAAACTTAATCTCAGGAGCTGTCTACAGCAAAAACTAGCATCTAAACAAAAATCAGCTGTGTTCACTAATTTAATTTGGTTTCAGTATCACGTTAGTGAATGGATAACTTATTGCAGGATGTGCTGGTGCCAAATACTGACATATTTATTAATAAAATTAGGTGCTCCGCAGAGTTTGTTAATCCTGGTGTTGTGCTTAATAGCTCCAAAAGGGGGCGCTCAACAATTTTAACCCAGAAATAAATCATAGGAAGAAGAAAACAGTAAAACGCACCCTAGCACATTAAATTCTCAAAAGCATTTATAATTTATCAGAAATCCGATGTATATGGATATCATTATGATTTTATTGATGATATGGTGTTTATAAAAATCAATATTGTGGACCAAAGTTCAGTATCGCATCTGGAAACATCAGTAAAGATGTTATTTATAAATTTAACACCTGCAACCGTTTTTTTTATCAGAATACAAATTTTAATTTAGAATATTTTAACATTTTTAAATCAAATGTTTAGGTGAGCTAACCTTTGTTGTTTTGGAGTAAATAAGCCATGTTGCTGTTTGATCCGTCGTAGGTTCAGCTACACATTTAGTGAATGTAAATGGGTTATTTCAACACTTTTCTCTAGAAAATATTTAAAGTATAATATTATTTAAAGGAGGAATATGTAAACTTAGTGTGTATGACTTGTCTTTGCTTGTCATCTAGAATCTTTTGGCGCTGATCTGTGACTGGCAACAGCCATGAAACCAGCGGAACAACAGTAGGAAAGTGACATTTTCTTAAAGGCTGCAGTAACCAGATTTGACCACAGGATGTCGTTCCTCATTCTCACATATTGCACCTTTAAATATTTAATGTTTTAAAATCTCCATAGAACAAATTGTTTGAAAATTCATGTTTTAGTGTTTATCCTCATTTATTTACATGAAAACAAGACTGAAATAGTCATTCTTTATAAACTTAGTGGACTAAAAACAATAAATATGAGTGTTTGGATTGGTAACAAACAACTAAAGTAAAATTTGTTGAAATGTGTTTTCAATTATTTACCTGAGGATAAAACTCTAACGTAAAAGTGACACATATTTGATTTTCTTGGAGTTTTTACCCAAAAGTTGTGTTCATTTAGACAAAAAATTAAAAACCCAGTTAAATTGGGTTGTTTTTTTTATTAATTTGACATTTCAGCAATAAGATTTATATTTATTAATGGTCTTGCTGTTTTGATGTCTTAATCTTTTTGTTTTTATTGGCAAAAGACTGACTTTTGAAACCAATTTGTTGCCTTTAAGTTTGAATTTAAGTTAAAGTTTGGACTAAATGTGGAAACAATCCCAGCTTGTTCTTTATAATACTGCCTTTCTGTACGTTTTTGTGCCTCGAATTGAAAATATTTTTTATAAGCCGATTGTTTCTGTGTCTAAGTTGCTGTAAAAAATATTTAGCTTAATTCATGATCAATTATATTTAGTCTAACGTATTGGCGTGTTTGGAGCTCCGTAGATTTGTTATGCCGAAACTAAATGTTTAGTCTTTGAGGTTAAAGTGTGTTTTTTGTATTGTATATTTAACAGTTTCAGTGTTTGTACAGATTTATTTATGACTTTATAGAAGCACATTTCACACCTTGTTTGTTGTGGATTTTTGTTTTCAGCCGATGACCTAGATTTTCTGTGACGGAGTGAGAATTTATTTTAATACAAGTTTTTACTTAACGTCCCTTTAAGTGTCAAAATGCCAATGGTGTTTTGGTCTGTGCATTCCCAACTGCTTGGACTGGAAAGGCGAAACATTCCCAGGCGATGAAATGGAATCGTAAGTGTCACGGCTCCACAGCAGACGAGTGCACTCCTCTCTGTTATGATGGTTAAAGAGAGCGAGTCCTACAATTACCGTCACAGAAGAGTCATTAATCACAGGATGAGCGTGCTCAGCAGCAGCGTGCACTCAAAGTGTCTGGAGTTTCATTCCAACGCACCAGAACAAAAACACCAGTAAATAAAATGGAACAGAAAAAAAATAAATACACAAGCGCTGCAGTTACAGGAATGGTGGTAAATTTCCCCCATGCATGGCAAGCAGGCGGTTGTCACGGCAACCGCCTCCTCCTGGCCCGGATACGGCCACCCTTCTAAAACGCACTTAGAGATGAAACGTGGCGCGAGCAGCTGCTGATGCAACACCCTCAAAGCCATACACACGCTCATCATGAGGAGGTGTCCTCTGTGATGCAGCTTGAGCTTTCATCTGATTGTTAATTTTAGGTGAAAGAACTTATTATTTCATGTTTTTATTAATAAAGGTTGATGATGGTTACTGTTTTCCTGTTGTTGAATAATCACAATAGTGAAACTTTATTTTTATTTATGTTCCTCTTCACTTCCTGAGTTGAAAATGTCTCTAAAACTAGTTCAAAGCAAGTTCCCGGACAAGCCCCCAATTTGTCATGAACCAGCTCATTTGAAATATTTTATTTAAACCTAAAATGAAATGATCTTATGGTGAGAAAGCCAGTTTGGGAACCAGTAAACATCAAAAATAGTTTTCTAGATGTTTTTTAAAGTGACAATGTGTAGTTTTTACCATTAGTCTCTGGAAATATCCATTAAATTACATAGTAAATGTCCATCAACATTTTGTAGATACCCAGTTATTGAAAAATATTGGCAGTTTCATAACATAACCATAAAAATCTGTTGTAAAATACATGGAGCGGGTCTATCTCTGGGCGACACCATGTTGGATGCCATGTTTCCTTCTACGGAAGTCTGTGAGGACAGAATGCATTTACTGATTTGTAACAAATGATTACAAAACTTTCACCGTTAATAAACATTGTTGCTTCACACATTTACCTCTTCACTCGTTGCCAGTGATGAAAGGGAATCTGGCGTTCTTGTTATTTTGCTGGAGGTTATGCTCCCACTGATTTTTGACCCTAATGGCCATCCGTTGGTAAGGTCGTACTTGAACACAAAAATAATGCTTGCTTGCAGTGATTTAGGTATGAACTGCCCTTTATCTCCAGGGAAACGACACACTGCCACTTTAAAACTGTTAAAAATATAACAAAAATTATTTTAAAATATTCAGATAAATTTTGTAACCCCTGCTGATTTTGGAAGTGTGTCCACACACAAATAAGAACGGTATGAGGCAGAAAATTAACCAAAACATAAAGAAAAATGTTTTTTTTAAATGATCAATTAATTGCATTTTGCATTTTCATTACTGTAATACGTACTTGATCCCTTTACAAAACGTGCTTTATATTACTTGGTGGCAAAACTGTTGGTGATCACTTACTTGCCCTGTAGTTGGCCACACATTGAGAGGAGACTTTGTTCCACTCCTCTTTGCAGATCCTCTCCAAGCCATCAATGGTTCATAGGTGATGTTTGGCATCCCAGTAGCCCAGCGGGTTGTCCAGTATCAGATGGTTGTAGGTTCTGTAACGCCAGAGAATACTGCTGTTGTGTCCTTGGGCAAGAAACTTAACCTGCCTTGTCTGCTGGTGGTGGTCAGAGGGACCGGTGACGCCTGTATTCGGTAGTCTCGCCTTTGTCAGTGCACCCCAGGGCAGCTGTGGCTGCAATGTAGCTAAATATCACCAGCGTGTGAAAGCATGGATGGCTGTGGTGTGAAGCGCCTCGAGGGGTTGTAGAACCCTCAGAAGGCGGTATAAAAATACAGGCCATTTATCATAACTCAACCTTTTAGCCTGCTTCACAGATTTTCTATGAGATTATAATCTGATGACTGACATTTACTAAGCGCTTTCTTGATCCAATCCTGTGTTGCCATGACTGATCGTCGTGGGGTTTTTTTCAATGCTGCACTACCCACCAATGATCCACTTTCAGTGCCCTGGCTGAGGAAAGAATGTTCTCGAACAAGATTTGTTGTTGGATGTCCCCCATCCATCCTCCTTTTGAGGTGGTGCCATTGTCTTGTGCCTTTGGCTGAAAACCACCTTCATGTTTGACAGTGTAGATGATGTTCTTGGAGCCAGAGGCAGCGTTCCTCCCTCTCTAAGCACAGCAAGTTGAGGTGATGTCAAGGGTCTCATCTGATGATGCTTTCACCCAGTCCCCTGAATCATTTTAATGTTTAGTGGCAGACTTCACATGGGACTGTACCATGTGCTTTCTTGATCAGAAGGACCATGTGGACTCAAGGGTTTCAGTCCATCACGATTTTGTATGTTTCCAACTTTCACTATGTTGCCTTCAGATCATTCACAAGTTCCTCCTGAGTAGTTGTGGGCTGGTTCCACATGGTTCTCATTATCATTAAAACTGTGTTGTGAGATGCATGGGGCTCCAGACTGAGGGTGATGGCATTGGCTTACATTTGCAAATAATCACACAAACTGTTGCTACCTTCTTACTCATCTGATTGGCGATGGTCTTCTAGCCCATTCCAGCCTTGTGTAGATCCATCACCTTGTCCTCGACATCCTTGGAAAGCTCTTTCTTCCTCGTCTGTGTGCCGAGTTTGTGGTCTGGATTGACGACAGATGTCTTGTTTACAGGAAGCAAGTTGAGAAAGCTCTGAATGTCAGCTTGTTACTTGTGTAAAATACACCTGAGAGACAGAAATTCATCATGATAAAAGCCTCATATGTATGCACTTGTCCAGTTCTCTGTCCTTTTATACTCAAAATCTGCGAGCGAGTACCGTTTTTCCTAAAGTCACTTACCATATACCGTAATTTCCAGACTATAGAGCGCACCTCAATATAAGCCGCACCAACAAAAAAAAAAAGGTTTTCTACACCGACACACCGCACTCGAATACAAGCCGCGGCGCAGCAGCCACATGCAGGTCTCTGGCACACAGTGCATGTATGGCCATAACATAAGATAATTAGACAGAAAGACGCTACACGGAGGTTTATCGTTGTTGTTTTGATTCAACAAAATGAATTTTAAACACGGGTGAAAGTGCCTGCAAGTTTAGAAAAGAAAACAGCACTGATAGCATTCATATTTCTGGGTGGTTATAAAATAAAAACAGAACTGACACGTTATTACCGGTAATTTGCATGTTTAGAAGAAAAGAACAGCGCTGACACAGCATTAATAAGCCTGGATGATTAGAAAATAAAAACTGCACACAAAACATGCCTGGTTAGTAAATAAAACACACTCGCCTACCAGAAGAAGTCATTCTCTCTCATCTTCCTCTTGCGCACTAAAGCCATTAAAGTCCTCTTCTTCAGTGTCGGAGTTGAACAGCCTCAGAAGAGCTTCGTCACATACCTTTTCTGTGGCGATGTCAGTGTCACTGTCCGTGTTGCTGTCATCATCCCCGGGTGAAGCTGGCTTGAATGAGTTCTTCCCGCTGCCGTCTCCAGCGCCGAACCATGGATTCATTCATGCCAAGCTTACGTGCGGCAGCACTGTTTCCCTCCTTTACTGCCAGATCGATGGCCTTCAACTTAAATGCGGCAACATATGAACTCATACGTGTAGTTACCATGATGAGGGGTTATGGATTTGAAAAAAATTCTCCGTCCTGCCGGCTGCTTGCAAGTGCTAAATTAAAATGAGCACTTTCTTCCATTTCCACTTTTGACTTCCACCTGTTTCACTTTCTGCTAAAGCGCCCCCTGGCAGGTGAAGGAAAATCTTCAGTAAAGCCGCACCTCATTATAAGCCGCGTGGTTCAAAGCGTGGGGAAAAAGTAGCGGCTTATAGTCCGGAAAATACGGCATTTGTTTGTTTCATGTTAAGGTGCAGGTGGAAATTCTTGTGCTGCTAAACAAAATAACCAACCACAGGTCAATGGCTCTCTTCATGTTAACTGCTGCTGAATGAGCCACACATTTAGGAATGAAACGCCTCTTAAAAGTGCTGTGGCACCAAATACCTAACTTGGGCAATGAACTAAGGAAAACAACGACAGAAAGAAAAGAAACATCAAACAAAGAACCAGAAAGACAATAACCAAAACCAGTGCTAACCCTTCCATATGTCAAAGGCATAACAGAAAAAATAATAGCAACAATGAAAAATCACAACATAAACACACCAACAAAACCATACATAACAGTTTTGTTGAAACGTCAGTGAAACGAGGTAACAAACAACTTTTTTGGCTTGTTCAAAAAGAACAGTTAGATGGAACACACAGAGTGAATGTCCAAAAGATGCTCTGGCACCTGTTTTCATATAGGGTCAAACACAAAGGTGAGGCCACACACCCTTGTGGAGGAACACAGTGGTCAGACACAAAGCCTTTCATCCTGACCTTCAGTTTCCTTCAGGTTAAAAATGTAGACTCCAGCTAGCCAACAAGATTATTACTGATGTCAAATTATTCTAAAAGCCTCTGGATCATGTGTGGTTGAATTAGAATAAAGTGCAGAAGAGTAATCAAAGAAGCAGAGCACGGGACCCACCCAGTTCTAAATGTTTATTGGGAAGGTCATGAAGTGTAAGTGTGGCCACACCCCTTCTTGGCCTAAGTAGGGAGCCTAAAGCTTGGTTTATGCTTGACACATTTACTTTCCGCTTGGTGATCACTGATGCGGCTCGCGGATGGAACGCGCTTCACAACTTGCAGCGTTTATATGGAGCTAGGATTGGGACAATATTCAATAGAGCTGAGGAAAATAATCAAATAATCGATGCATCGGGATGCGGACATAAACGATTCTGCATCGTAGAAGAGTACGCCATAATTGATTATAGTGGAATGTAGTTTTTTTTTAATGGCGGCACCAGCACAGCATCCAAATCTGTCAGAGTGAGTGTCCTCCACATTTACCTCCGCCTTAATGTGGTACTGCAGGGCTGAGCGCTTGAGTTGTAACCTGAGACCGAACCAGAACCGAATCAGCCCAACCGGTTCTGTTGGATTTGGGCCGTGAATTATGTTAATTGAGCGGGTTGTCATGCGGCGCGCTCCGCTCGCTCGCACAGCAACTGAGAGAGAGAGAGAGACTGTCTGCTCACACAAGAGAGAGGATCGGAGGACGCTCCTCCAAACCGATGCTCCAATAACGCGTTATCATTTTCATAATTTAATTATTTCTCCTGGAAGCGCTCAGTCAGACCGAGTGTTGTGATGCTGGGAGATCCGGTCTCGGGGGAGGGGGCGGGGTCAATGACGGCGGCTGCAGCGTGATCGTCTGTCTCTTTTATTTAGGAACACGGAGAAGTTAAAAGGAGAGAGAAATAGAAGATAGAAGTTCTTGTTCCACTTAATTCTTTTGTTTCATGATGATAAACTGATGTAAAATTCAGCTAAAGAGAAACTGGGAGGAAGCTTTGGTTCATTTTAGGTTACAGGAGGCATGTTTCATGACACGTAACTTTGGATTCGTAACTTGTAACTTTAGTTTTCTAACTTGTAATTCTCGATTTGTACTTGTATTTCTTGTTTTGTAACAGGAAAATTTCATTTTGTACGTGTATTTTTTATTTTGTAAAATCAAACTTTTATTTTGTACATTTACTACTCATTTTGTAACATCAAACATTTATTCAGAAACATGAACCTTTCGGTTTTTACCCAGCAGACTTCCAAAATAAAAAAAATCAATGTACATGTTTGAAATCAAAACTCTCAAAACACACATTTCATTCTACAGGTACAAACCTCAAATCTACAGTGTTACGGATCTTTTTGTCTCAATTCTAGCGTCAGTGGGAGGAACTTGGGTGGAACCAATGAGAGCACGAGTCTTAGCTACCAGTCACGTTTCTCGAATTCCTGTCCAATCATTGGGAGAGGAGGGTAGGGTTCTGTCAGAGCCAAGGCCGGATTAACCATATGGGCAACTGGGCAATTGCCCAGGGCCCACGAACTCTAAAGTGCCCAGGGCAGCAAGAGCAGGAGCAAAATACTGTCGGGTTTTTCATCCAGGAAAAGGGATCGAATTATGGGGAAGCTGTATATCCTACACATCCAGGGGAGCCGGAAAAAAAGTTTTCTAACTATATTACATAATTTATGGACTCTTTTGAGCAGAGAGCACAGAGAGCGTCTACTCTCTGAGAGTCACGTGACGTCTGGAGCTCTATAGCGCTGATCGTTGGTGTTCAGCGCTCCAGGCTGCTGCTTCCAGCGCACGGTCCATTCTCAAAGTGGCGCAACAAAAAACTATAATTAGCACACGATCGTTCATGTCCGCACTTGTTCTCTACTTTCTGTCTTATTTGTGCCTGAAGCGCTCTGCTACTGCGGAGCTCATCACCTGTGCTGCGGTGATTTCACCTCACTGACGCAGCATCGAAACGCGCTCTCCGCTTTGCGGTCAGGAGATCCCTTTGATCTGCTCAAAAGCAAATGATGAGGTGAAAAAGTAAGAATCCAGGCAGCAGTTTTTCTGGAGAGTTTAGAGGAGATGCAGGAAGATGAGACACACAGGACAGGAAATAGTTAAATAAAAACAAGAAAACTAAGTAAAATGTAGGTAGATTTATCTCCACTACGCGTTTTACCTGTACACACATGTAATAATTATACATCTGATACAATTCAGATCACCTTCAAAACTCAGTCACACACCCAGGGCCGTTTCAAGACATTTTGGGGGCCAAGGCAAAATTACCCCCCCCCCCCCCCCCCCCCCCCATAGCTGGGCTCCCCAGAAGCATCTGTGTAATCCATACCCTCTCCAGGAGTATTAGCTATACAGTGTTTGTAAAAACCTCTCAGACATTACTGACATGTTCTAATATTATCAGATGAAAAACTAAATTATCAGACATGCTCTCATCTGCTTCTTTTCTAAACTTGCAAAAAGTAACAAAACCATTTGAAAGCCACTATTTGTGGACTCTCTGAAAGTTTCCATGGAGTGTGTGACAACTTATTTTTTCATTGATCCTATCGTCTAATCTCACAGCTGAAACAAGCATCCTTAATAATCTGTGCACAGGAAGCTTACCAATGCTGTAGTAAAACAAAAGGTATAATAATTTATTATTAATAAAACCTTGTTGCAGCACAAAAGCAGAAAAATGAGATTTTGCAGTAAATATGCAAAATATTTACATATGAATTGTTTTAGAGCCCGTTTATTGGCAGAATCTGATATTAATTTAGTTCTTACAAAAAAATGGGTCCCAACGTGGTTTGTGTGGCGGTGCCATAGTGTGACATCATAGGCACAGATCCCCTGTCCTCTTGTTTGGAAATGGAAATATGATCACCCTACATTAAACAAACTGTCCACCCAGGCTTTTGCGCTGCACAGAGACGCTTTGCTGCCAATGACTGAACGTCAGTTGAGAGTCAGTCTCATGCAGACTGACCAATGAAGAGAGGGCCTCAAGTTAAGACCCTCTCCTCATTGGTCAGTCCACACGAGGTTACTCTGCGGGTTACGTGATGTCAGGCATTCAAGTATTGAGTATATTTACTGCATATTATAGTAAAATATTCTGAATGTGACCATATTATGGTGATCCTTGGGTCGTGATGATGGGGCCCTTTAATATTGTTGCCCAGGGTACAGCAAAGTCTTAATCTGGCCCTGGTCAGAGCTGTAGAAAGAGAGTTACGACACTCCAATCGACTCCTAGGGACAGAATGGAATGCGGGATTGATAACAGCTTGTGTTTATTTAAAATGCAAAAGCTATAAAAACATATGAAAATTTTAAATATATGTAAATAAATATGTCGAGCTGGCCATGGAAGCTAATCTTCATGTCGCATCTCTGGCAAGTTTATTAAAGATTAAACAATAAAATATTTAAAGTAGCAAACTAATCATTTTTATTCCCTTTTTGTCACATGGAGAGGGAGGGCATCAGATTCAGAGTCTGGCAGGTGAGATTTAAACTAAAACACAGAGTTAGACTGTAGCTGCAGCACCAAACAGAACATTTATCTTTTCTTCTGTCCTCCTGACCTTTTCTAAATCCCCTGTCCAGCGCTGGCAAGACGCTGCTTGGGCTGAACTTTAATTACATCAAAGCAATTACAGAGCCAACATGAAGGCCTCTTCCACTGAGGAGGAAAAGCAGCAGTAGAAACTGCAGAAACGGAGATTTCAAATGTGGACTGGGAAATTACTTTGTCTCTGGTGGTCCTGCAGGCCGTCCTGGAAGAAGAAAATACGCGCTAGTTTAGCAGAAAGGAAAGTTTGCTTGTCAGATTTTAAAAAGCATGTGTGTGTGTGTGTGTGTGTGTGTGTGTGTGTGTGTGTGGGGGGGGGGGGGGGGGGGGTCAAGTGTCAAATTATAGCCTACTTCTGCCTTTTATTTCATAACGGCAAAAACTGGATTTATAAATCCGCTGCATCATCCTCACATTTATGGATTCAGATTATATCGGTGATCATTTGATCGATTACACAGAAGGAAGTTTTGGCAGTAATTAGCTATTTTAGTTTAGATTTGAAAACTTTGATGGTTGTGCAAGAAATAAAATGCATGGGAATGAAAGAACTCGTGTTTCACTCAAACTGCAAGGATGCATCCTTTAGCATTTAAATGATCAGTTGTACCACACTGCCATCTGGTGGTGGACAAACCCCTGTTCAGTCAGAAAACTTTATCTTTAAGTTTCCACTGAATTTATAATCTTTTATATTTTTTCATGAGATGACAGAAAATAATCTTTATTGTTGCCACTATTCAGCATGTTTTGGTTGTTTCCCTGTTCCAACACACCTGCTTTCGATCAGTAGATGAACAGACTTCTGTGTAGCTTTGTAACCTGGTGACTCAACCAATGAATAAGGTCTATTGGAGCAGTGAAACATCTAAAATCATGCTGGACGGTGGCACTCAAGGACCAGGAATATCTACCCATTTTAAAGGTTTAACTAGCCCATTTTATCTTTCCAAGGACATAAATTGAGTTGTTGGTTAAAATGAGTTCATTTGTAGGTATTTGGCGATTTAAACAAGAAAACTTTGTGACACAAGCTGAAAATGTTAAAGACATTAATTCGTAAGCAGATGCGTTGTAGGTGTAAACAGCTTTATTTAAAAAAAAACAAACCAAAAAAAAAAAACGGTCTTTCAAGAACTATTTTTCAATGAAACCAAACACCATAGGATTCGTAGAACTGCCAATATGCAGCACGTCAGGACATCACATCTATGGTCAGATGGATTTGGGTCTAATACTCTTCTCCCTCTTCATCCTCTTCAAATGAGTCAACGCCAACCTCTTCATAGTCCTTCTCCAGGGCAGCCATATCCTCCCTGGCCTCGGAGAACTCGCCCTCCTCCATCCCCTCCCCTACGTACCAGTGGACGAAGGCCCTCTTGGCGTACATCAAGTCGAACTTGTGGTCCAGTCGGGCCCAGGCCTCAGCGATGGCGGTGGTGTTGCTCAGCATGCACACGGCTCTCTGCACCTTGGCAAGGTCACCCCCAGGAACCACAGTGGGGGGCTGGTAGTTGATGCCCACCTTGAAGCCAGTAGGACACCAATCCACAAACTGGATGGTGCGTTTAGTTTTGATATTACTGATGGCCACGTTGACATCTTTGGGCACCACGTCACCACGGTACAGCAGGCAGCAGGCCATGTATTTGCCATGACGGGGATCACATTTCACCATCTGATTGGCTGGCTCGAAGCAAGAGTTGGTAATTTCTGCCACGGTCAGCTGCTCGTGATAGGCCTTCTCTGCTGAGATGACAGGGGCGTAGGTGGCCAGGGGGAAGTGGATACGAGGATAGGGCACCAAGTTGGTCTGAAACTCTGTCAGGTCCACATTCAACGCACCATCAAAGCGCAGGGAGGCAGTGATGGAGGACACGATTTGACTAATGAGACGATTCAAGTTGGTGTAAGATGGACGCTCAATATCCAGGTTCCTGCGGCAGATGTCGTAGATGGCCTCATTGTCCACCATGAAGGCACAGTCAGAGTGCTCCAGGGTGGTGTGAGTGGTCAGGATGGAGTTGTAGGGCTCCACCACAGCTGTGGACACCTGAGGAGCTGGGTAGATGGCAAATTCCAGCTTGGACTTCTTGCCAAAGTCTACCGATAGGCGCTCCATGAGCAGTGAGGTGAAGCCAGAACCAGTACCTCCTCCGAAGGAGTGGAAGACCAGGAAACCTTGGAGCCCTGTACACTGGTCAGACTGAACAAGAAAATACAATTTACAACGCTAAACTGAATAAAAAGGACTTTAATTCCAACTCTAAATGAACTATAAATGACAGGATGTCGGGTCGTTTGTCACCCTACTCACCAGTTTGCGGATCCTGTCCAGGACAGAATCGATGTGCTCCTTTCCGACGGTGTAGTGGCCTCGGGCGTAGTTGTTGGCAGCATCCTCTTTCCCTGAGATCAGCTGCTCGGGGTGGAAAAGCTGACGATAGGTTCCAGTTCGGACCTCGTCTGAAGGATCATCAAGGTTGACAGTTGGTAGATGTGATTAAACACTCAAAGTTGACGGTAATTTGAAAACTACGGGTTGTTTCTACAGACCACATTACTCAATGGCCACTTAAGAAAGGCACCAGTGTCATTTCATGGAAACATCTTTTGTTTAATCAAAAACAAGCTTTTGTTTACTTAAACTTCAACCAGACAATCTGGTTTAAATTACGCAGACGCCCTAGCAAATAACAGTTCCCAGAGTCCTTACCAATAACGGTTGGCTCCAAATCCACGAAGATGGCCCTAGGGACGTATTTCCCCGTGCCCGTCTCACTGAAGAATGTGGTGAAGGAGTCATCGTAGCCTCCGGTGGGCTTGTCGCTGGGCATGTGACCATCCGGCTGGATGCCGTGCTCCAGGCAGTACAGCTCCCAGCACGTGTTGCCCATCTGGACCCCAGCCTGGCCCACATGGATGGAGATACACTCGCGCTTTGGAAGACAAATAAATAAATAACACCACAAATCAAGTCATTTTATTCAGTGTTTGACTAAAAATTAAGAAATGGAAAGAACGTGGGAATTATTCATCATATTTAGGCCTAAACTTGTCTTAACCTGTGAAAAAGTGACAGTTAAGAATCTGAAAACAGGGTGGAGTCTTTATTTCTGGTGCCTTTGAATTCCAGTTGGCAAGAACGTCAGTCATCTTTGAAAATGTAACGCCACAGTCAAAACAAGCGTCACTGGTCTAAAAAGAAAAAGTGCAGACTACAGGCGGTGATTAGGACAGTGTCGTTGGTGAGTCTGCAGAGGCCAAAGTACTTACACACCCTGCTGAAGTATTTCTGGCTGATTTAAGAGATCTAGGTTAGAAGTGTGATTCATCAGTCAGTCCTGGGGTGCAACTGGTTCTGTTAGTACAACTGGCCTTTTTAGAAGCACCACATGCACTATTTTGAATCACTTTTCAACAGAAATACCATCCAAATGTCACGTGTTTATGTCAAAATACCATTCATACCAGCAGGATGAGGCATTCAGTCCAAGCAAACCTCTTTATCTTTAAATTCATTGAATAACTGTCAAAAGGCCAACATGGAGGCAAATCAGACCCACATCCGTGTGGTCTGACCTCCTGATTAAACAATGATTCTTTACTTTACACCCAGTGGGTGTTTTAGCTTTATGGATGAAGAGGCCAACTTGTTTTGAACGAGGGTCTCCTTGAAAAGGCCCGACGAGGACAGAGGAGGGGTCGCTGTGCTCGGTATGGAAATAGCCTGCTATTTTGAGTCAGGGGTCACTCATTCCAGCAGACTTTACCCTACTAACCCGTTTGGACGGGGACTGAAATGCAACACGACTTCTCAGAAACCTGGAGCACTTTCTCCACTGCAGCTGCTGTTCAGACCCAGGCGGTGAGGCAGGTTTTTGGACTTTCTTCATTCTGGATCTATTGTGGGTGTGGTGGCCAGTGCTGTTGCAACACACCACTCCTGATTCACACTTTCACGCTTCCAGGCAAAAACAGGGTGGAAACGAAGTCGGTTTTATGCATCATGTCCTGAATAGTACAAGGTCATGTTTGAGCCTGACATCTGAAGGGGAAAAAAAAAAAATTCCCAAACTTGTGCAGCATTAAACTGGGAAACTAGATTCAGAGCTGGCATAGACCTCAAAAGGCTAAATATAACTCCTCGTGAGAGCTCCTTAAGCTCCAGAGCTGTTATCTTGTGGTTGCAACCAGGAACCAGGAGCCGTTCCCTCTGAACGAACTGCAAACATTACAACACCCTCTTTGTTTGCAGCGGCATTAGTGCGTCAAAGTTCACGGATATGGATTCCTTTATTACGACGGTCTACAAAAACTCTAAATCCGGCAGCCCAGCAGCAGGAAAACGAATCCTGGAAGCCACATCAGCATTCCCAGTAGTCCTCCATTTCCCCATATGGAAACAATTACCCTCTGCTCCCTGGAAGTTTGTTTCCACTAAATGTTATTTTTCAACATTTGCAAGAAAGCAGAAGCATCTGCAACTCCGATTTAAGAAGGAAGTGTGAAAACAGGAAACATGAGTCACATCTCAGCACAGAAAAGTGAGAAAAGTTGATTTTTATTAATAGTTTTATTAAAATAAACACCAGAACTTAAAAGAAACAGACAAAGTGTTGAAACTCACCATGTTGTCGTTCTGATCGTCTGTTCCGAGAGGAAGAGGTGGAAGTGAGTTTGTTTCTCACAGCGAAACCTTAATGAGCTCTCTGTGAGGGAAAGTCCTGTCAGCGCGTGACACACACGCTTTTAAACCTGAAAGGGACAGGGGGCGGGGCTAACAACAGCTGCTGCTTTATTTTTACACCCGACCAACACTGGTTGTTTTGGCTTTTCATAATAAAACATGAGATGAGGTGATTTTTCTAAACCAAACCAATTAAAGCGAAAGGGCTTTTTTAATACAGTTGGTTATTTGTTAAGCTTAAGAATCACATGTTATTTATTTATTTTCTGAAGTCATGTATGACATAATAAAGTAAAAAAAAAACAGACAAGGCGTCGTTCTGTCCTAGGGTAAGCAGTTACTCAACCCTCATGTGGTTTCTTGTGAGGCCAAGTTGTTTACATTTTTTATCTCACAAGCTCTCAGGTATTTAGGTCATGAAAAACAGCAGTTCTGCTCCGAACCACTAGATGGTGGCATTGTTCCAGCTGTGGAGACCTCTGTTGGTGCTAAAATCCTGTTTTATTGTTATAATTGATATTTTTCATACATTCTACTAAAAAGCTGAAGAAAAGGATGACTTTGTGACAGGTTCTCTGATGTGTTTGCACTATCCTGGGTTTCGAGAACTTTTTTGTACCTTGGTGTTCCAAATGTTGGACTGCAAGTGGCTTAAGAAACAAAATGGTCAAGTCCAAACAGGGTCAAAGACTGAAACTGGGTGAAAAAGCAGCTGAAGGTCGAAGAAAAGCTTCAGAAAGAAGAGTTATTGATCAGGACCATTTTTCTAAGATTAGAACATTTGGCAGCCTTGCACACAACAGCATGTTTTTACAAATTCTATAAGGGAAGAAAATATCTATTTCCTATAAACGAAATTTAAGATAATTTATTGAAAATATGTTAAATTAGAACAAATCATTATTTATCAAACATTAGTTAATTCAATTCAATTCAAGTTTATTTATATAGCGCCAAATCACGACAAGAGTCGTCACAAGGCACTTCACATAATAAACATTCCAATTCACAGTTCATTAAGCCAATCAGAAATAATGTTTCCTATATAAGGAACCCAGCAAATTGCATCAAGTCACTGACTAGTGTCAGTGACTATACAGCAATCCTCCTCATACTAAGCAAGCATGCAGCGACAGTGGAGAGGAAAACTCCCTTTTAACAGGAAGAAACCTCCAGAGAATCCTGGCTCAGTATAAGCAGCCATCCTCCACGACTCACTGGGGATCGAGAAGACAGAGCAGACAAACACACACACACACACACACACACACACACACACACACACACACACACACACACACACACACACACACACACACACACACACACACACACACACACACACGTAATGTGTCTATAGTTATATTGTGATGTCTTAGTAAATATTGTATTTGGTGAAAGATAAACTTTATTGTATTTATCCTAGTGGATCTATAATTAAACGGATAAACTAGTATTAGCACATCAAAAGTCAATGAAAACAAAAAGTTATTATCAGGATGTTAGCATTAGTTTTGTCTGGAGAAACTTGTTGGTTACTGATATGTCAGCTCTGTTATACATGTGTGGGGAAAACATCCACATTAAAAAATAACGTTTTATTTCATTACATAAAATTGAATAGTTTCTTCTTGAAAATAAATTCAAAAACAAATATTTGGCCTAAACTGAAGTGTTTACATGAATGTTTCTGTAGGAGTAAACAGTTTATTAAAACTCATGAAATACCAATAATTGTTTTAAAAGAGACACATTTTTTCATGTAATATTATCATACAGAAAAAGTCAATCAACATTTTAAATGATATTTAAGAGAATGGTTATAATTTTTACAGTAAAACAATTTTTAAAAAGAGACGACCACAGTCACAGAATTGACGGGAACATAATTCATTAGTTTCATGAAGGATTTGGTTGTTTTTGATAAAATGTTAAATTTTTAAATAAATATTATAAAAAGTATGTAAGAAATCAAAAATTTAAAGCTATGTTGAAGCACAGCAGATTGCACTGAGTCACAAATTTGTGTCAGTGTCTTTACAGCAACATCATACTAGGCAAGCATGTAGCAACCTGGCTCGCTCACACACACACACACACACACACACACACACACACACACACACACACACACACACACACACACACACACACACACACACACACACACACACACACACACACACACACACACACACAAGTAGTGATTCTAGAGCTGCATCCATTGCACTTTCTTAGCAGAAATTCTATTTTTAACTAAATCAACTTATTGTCTTTACTTATTTCAACAGCCGAACTAGTAGTAGCACATTCTATGTTAATGGAAGTAAAATGTTATCATCAGGAGAGGGGGAGTGTTATGTGGCTGGCAGTTACAGCAGTGCACCAGCTGATGGCCCCCTCTAGGAGGCTATCACAGCTCAGACAAAACAAGTAGACATTCCAATGGTCCTACAAGGCTACACAAGATTTAGAAATGGGGCAATAAGGTGCATATTTCTAGCTGGATCTCCAACAGTAAGTAAGTACATTTTATTTATATAGCACTTATCACAGACATTGAGTCACAAAGTGCTTCACATAGATCAAAACAAAATAAACCTAAGTCATAAAATCATAAATAGATTAACATCATGAAATCAAAATGCTCTCAAAACAGAATTTGATTAACATCAGGAAAATTAAAGTAATAAAATTATAAATTTCCATAAACAGATGAAAGATAAAAAATTTGAGTTAAAAATAAGAAAATAAAAGGCTTAGTTAAAAGCAGCTTTAAATAAAAGTGTCACACGCGCAGGAGGATTGGACCCAAAATGCAGAACACCACAACTCGAGGCAGGAGAGGTCATTTAAATAAAAAAAATCCTTTTACAGTTTTTCTCAGTTGCTTTGGTGCATTTCTCACAACAGAATTAAACTTTGCACAACAGTTAGTTCAACCTCCACAACATGTAGTCGTTTTGGCACAACCTAGTGGCGGTTTCATGTTCATTTCGGCAAATACCTTTGGACATGAAGCAGTTGAGTAAGTACAAATGTCTAAAGAATGGTCACTTTTGACTTGCTATTCATCACTATCTCCTTGCTTTTATCATGAATGCCACAATTCTTTATACTTGTACCGGCTGAATAGCCATTGTCCTTACAACTAATAGTCTTTATTTCATTGCATTGCACTCAAAATTGTTGAACATCTTGTCAAACAATTTGTACACCCATTTTGAAAACCCTATTTTTAAGGAATTTCCATGGAAATCTCCATAAATTACTTTTCTCAGGTGAACCTTATCTCACACTAATGAAAATTGGTGTGTGTCCTGGTGACAATCGGACAATGTATGTAGTGGTTTGGGATACTGTTAGCTTCCATCACTCTGCTGTAGTCAGGCAGTTGTTTGCAGCACACGACAGGATGCACAGGTGATTCAACCACTGAATTAAGTGGGTTGGAGCAGAGAAACCACAAAACCTGCTGGATACCAGCTCTCCAGGACCAGGATTGGGCACCCTTGCTTTAGTCTCTTTGAGTATCTTGAGACTTTGTTAAATTACCTCATGTGAATTTAGAGCTCCAAGTGCTAGTGCACTTTTGTCTTTTAGAGCTCTTAAAGCTGGAAGCCTGTTGTGCAGCTCTTCTGTTTGTGCCTCCTTTTAAGAGAGCATTTCTTTGGTTATTGTGTTAAAGGTTGTTCTACCCTTTTGCTCTATTAAAGAGAGCTTTTTCCTTTAGTTGTTGTGGCATACATTTATTTTACTCTTTTGAGATGAGTAATTTTGATTTAAGCAGCTTTTGTGAAGGCTAGAGCCCTTTTACACTTTTCTGTTCTGAATTTGAGCATGGTTTAGTTTGTGTCATAGAGGACCTAGGTTCCCTTTGGACCCTTTTGCCATTTTAGATGCTCTTAAGTTTGTAACAGAGCTGAGCTTTTGCCGTATAGCTTCCTGTCGTAGTTTTCTCCCCTGGTTGTTCTGATTTAAGTTATTTATAAGCTAAAGATAAGTCCAGTTTTGGACCTTGTGTAAGTAAGTATTATTTTTGGTATAGTTATCCCGTTGTCACTGTAAATACTAATTACACCATCAGTTTGCCGTTTAAAAACCGGTAAGCATAACTTCAGTAATAGTCTAATCCTCGGACATCCCTCTCAGAACCTCCTGGACTACAGAGGGGGATGCAAAAGTGAAATTAATAATCTGTTCATAAATCTCCCTTATATAAAACTTTAAAGCCTAATTAATAACACACCATATGTGGATTTATTCAATGAGAAACAAACAGCGAGTAATGACATTTAATAAACGCGTGTACGGTTTTATTGTAACGTTCAAATTCAAGTGTTTACAGCATTTCAGTATGTTTATAATGCAGCCTAGTTAAAATGTAACAAACTGATTATCCAAATGATGCTGTACTTGTCCTAGACGACCACTATCCAGTGTGTTTTAGTTGTTTCCCTGCTTTAACGCACCTGCTTTTGTCAGCAGGTTATTGAAAGGCTTACATAGCTTGATGACTGAACAGGTGATACGACCATTGAATTTAGTGTGTTGGGAAACACCTAAAACATGCTGGATAGCAGCTGTCGTGGCTCAGCGCTGCCCACCCCTGATGTAACATTGTAGAACATAATGGTTACGTTCTCTACAGAACACAGTGAGGTTCACAGCAGCGCAGAGTGTTAAACAAAAGTCTTCTTTGGGTCTGGTGTAGCACAGAGAGTTTCAGGAGATCCTTCCAGCCAGCAGCCATCACCCTCTGGGACATGTCATTACCTGCGCATCAGTTATTAGTTCACTTAAAAAAAAAATAAACCCTGCTACAACTCTGATGCTACCTAGTGGGATTAAACTTTTTTAACACCACCATTCTAGCAACATTAGGAACTTGACAAGAGTCACTTTTGCACTAAACTTAATATTAATAATATACAGGCAATAATTAAAGAAAGCAGCTAATATGCACAAGACAGTGTAGGTACTGATCAGGCCGGAACAGTTCGGGTGCAAAGACAACACAGGGTCAGGTGACTGGAACAAAGGTGACTGGTGTGGGTAGTCCTACTGCAAAGGGAAAGAAACTTCTTGTGGTGAGAGGTTCTGGTCTGAATGGATCGGAGAATCCTGCCAGATGGAACTGAGTCGAAAAGACTATACAGGGTGACACAGGTTAGCTGTTATCTGACCTGCAACCAGCGTATGACCTCGACAGCACGACATGCTGCAGTCTCTTCACATCCCTGATGGTAGCTCCAGCACACCACACGGTGATTGAAGAGGTGAGGATGACTCGATGACTGCGGTGTAGAACCGCCTCATCGACTGCACTGGCAGGTTGAATTTCTTCAGCTGCATCAGGAAGTTCATCCTCTGCTGGGCCTTTTCATGACGGAGGTGATGGTGGTCCCCAGGAAGCGACGTGAGTCCACCATCGTGATGGGAGTGTCAGACAGGGTTATGCGGAGGAGTGGGGTGGTGTGTTCCCTAAAGTCCAAAGTACACCTGCTGTCTTCTGGGTGTTTAGCACCAGGTTGTTGTGGTTGCACCAGGACACCAGCCTTTCGATCACCATTCTGTAGGCAGAGATGAGTCTGATGACTGTGTAGTGGGCTGTCAACTTGATAAGCTTGACACACTCATGGTTGGAGGTGCAGCTGTTGGAGTACAGGGAGAAGAGCAGAGGGGAAAGTAAAGAGCCCTGAGGGGAACCAGCGTTGATGGTCCACAGGCCCGAAACGTTCGTCCCCAGTCTGTCAGGAAGTCAGTGTGTCATGCAATTAATAAGAGAACACAACTTCTACTAGCAGATTCCTTCATCTAATGCTTGATGACACAAAATCCCACTTTTGTCCACAGCGTCCACGTCCCTGCAGTTAAAGATGACGGAGAAGGTGGTGACGTGTGTGGACACAGAAACAGCCGTGCAGACGTGTTGGTTGGTGCACGTGCTTTAGCCGCTTCCTGGGTCAGTACAGGCTGGTTCAGATAGCTTATGGGGCTTACACACCAGGGTTGGTTCGGTCCAGTTTGGTTTCACACACGCAAGTGCGATTCACTTTCATGCTGGATGCTGTTAAGTGAACTTCTCTGTCTGTAGCACCGACCCGATCAGTGGGAAAGGGAGAAGAGAGCTCTCTCTCTCGCTCTCTCTCTCTGCATGTGTGTGCGTGCGTGCGTGCGCACGCGCATGCTCTGCATCAGAGCTCTCACTCCGGCGAGCAGACAGCTGCTCAGGGGAGAAAGCAGTGTGTGTGTGGCACAAGATTACGAGGACACACACAGCAAATTAAAAAAATAATTTGGTTTAGAGTCACCAAAAGCAACACAGCTCATGCCCGCCTTTGATTACTTCATTATGGAGGACACCGCGGACTTTTCCAAACATATTAAACGCCGCCCACAGGCACGGGGATTCCACATTCCTGAGTAGTCCCTCGGATTTATATGCGAACACTACATCGCCTGTTAAGAGACCGAACTCACGCCTTCCAGCCCCACCAAACCCCAACCGTGCCGACGCTAGTGTGTAAGCGCCATTATTTGGTTTTAAATCTGGGTCATGTGTGCTTTTACCATTCTGAGGTGACACGTTTTTTCAGACCTCTTCCTCGGCGGTCCGACTGGGACCGGGGTGACTCTACGGACTGATTGGCTGGCAAGAAGGATCAGCAAGCAGGGGCTTCCCGCATGCGCAATTTATTTTCATTCTGGATGCTGTTGAGTAAGCATCTGTCTGTAGCACAGAGCTGCCGTTCCCGGCGGCAGACTGCTGCTCAGTGGGAAGAGATGAGAGAGCAGTGTGTGTTTGGCCCTCCTCCCACTCTGCCACACAGATACACACACAGCCATATCAGTGAGAGAACAGGGAGCAAATGAATAAAATCATGTGGTTCAGAGTCTTCAAAAGCAACACAGCTCACGCCCGCCTTAGTTTATCTTATTAGGAAGGACACCACAGATTTTCCATGCCGCCCATGTGCTCGGGGATTTCTGCATTCCTCAGAAGTCCTCTGTAAGCTTATATGAACAAAAGCTGCACGTACAAGCCCGAACAGTGGCGTCCAAGCCCTGACCTTACTGACCCAGGTATGAAAGTAGCTTTTGTGAGCGTTTCTGGTACATGTAGGTTGCAGCGCTGCTTCAACAGTGACACATCCCCACAAGGGACAAGCAGAATCTCAAAAGTTTCTGATTTTCATGCAACCACATGAATGCTGGTTGGTAGCTGGTTGTAAGGTGTTTAATCAATTTCTTTACACTGTGTTTACTAAATGATGAAAACTCTGTCCGATCTCAAAGACTCTTGCATGAATAGAAACTGGCTGATCGCACAGTGTACACCCGGCTTTAGAATACCAACCAAGTTTTCATATTTTGCTGCCCTTTGCTTCTTTTATTCAACCTAAAAATCATTTAATTAACATGAAAATTGTGCTGTATCTTATCCTGTCATGCAAATGTGCATCCAATGTTGAACGACTCCTTTAGTAGAAGTTTGCATCTTTTTCAGCACAATCTTTGTCCAGCTTTGCAACAGCTTTGTCCAGATGTTGGAAGTCTGCCTCTGTAACCATTCTAGAGCCTCCACATCTGGGAACATCAGTCTAACACGAAAAATTACATATTAATATTCACAACTTTAGTAGAAAAAAACACCACATTCCCTATTACTAATGTTATCCATGATCTATCATATTAAAACAACTCTATACCTCATGCTTGTTGCATAAGCAACAACAGCATGATTAAGTTGAAGTTGAACAATAGAAACATTTGTTTGAAAACTGGTTCAATAATAACATTATCTTAGTTATTTAAACCTGATGGCTTTTAGCACAGATTTTATCAATGCTTATTCTAGGCCTTGAGTTCTCTACTGGATTATGATTAAAACCCCTAAAGACAAACAAAGGTAACAAACACAACTTACGCCATGCACGTAACTAGGTTACATGACTTTCGTGGTCAAACAAGCACTTCCAGTAAGGCAATGGCGACTGGAGGTGAGCTCAAGTCGCCATTTTTCTGCAGCCAGGTGCCTCTTCAAATAGTTCCAAAATAAAAGTTGAACCAACATCTTTTCTGGCCATGAATTAAGTGTCTTTTGGCGCGTCTCATTTGGACTTTAAAACAAAAAATAAAAAAATTGGGGCGTCTTATTTCTGTAAAAATATATCATGGAAAAAACACCTCCAAACAACAATTTGATAACCCATATTCGAAACCAAGTCCTCCTAGCGCAAGTCATGTGTCTTACTAGTTTAGCAATCCCTTTGAAAATATACTGAAAATGGTGTTAAAATTTGGATGCTTGATGACAGCTGAAACGACCTTAGTCAGATAAAAGTTTGATATTTTAAAATATGACCTATTGCTACTATATTTTCAAAGACTAATTCCAAAATGAAAGTTGAAACAACATCTTTTCTGGCCGTCATTTCTGGAAGCGGAGCAGTGCTCTGCCCATATATGCCTGCTGGTGGTGGTTGGAGGGACCAGTGGCACCTGTGCTCGGCAGCCTTGACTCTGTCAGTGAGCCCCAGGGCAACTTTGGCTACATTAAGCTCATCCCCACCAGTGTGTGAATGGATGAATGATACACTGTAGTGTAACGTGCTTTGGAGTCCTCTGACTCTGAAAGGCGCTATACCATGACATGTGGGGTTCCCCAAAGCGCAATTCTAGGACCACTGCTCTTTAATCTATGTATGCACTGACCCAGAATGACCTGACCCACTGGGTCCGGTCATACTTAACAACACTGTCTATCATAGCTACGCTGATTCATTCATTCATTTTATTTATAAAGCCCCTTCCCAACCCCAATCAAAGGGGCTCAAGGTGCCAAACATAGTGCACAGAAGCAGCACAATAAAACAGCTTTATAAAAAAATACAGAGATAAAAACATTTACTAACAAAAAAAAAGAGCTAAAAACAATATAAGATTTGTGATCAATTAAATGTGAATAAAAAAACAACAACAACTAAGAAACAGATCCAAACTACAGCTTAAGCCTTGCTTTAAAAGTGGGCAGTTTCTTGTGGGAGTTGGTTCCAAAGCCGAGGACCCAGAACTGCAAAGGCACGATCACCCCTAGACTTACGCTTTGATCGTGGTACCACCAAAAGGTCAATCTGACCTGAACGTAGGGATCTTGCAGGGACATAACGGGTCAGCAGGGAGGCTAAATGTTGTGGCGCTGATCCAGACAGGGATTGAAAAAAAAAATAGGACCAGGATTTTGAACAAGATGCAACCCTTCACCGGTAGCCAGTCCAAAGCTGTCAGGAGGGGAGTAACAAGCATCCACTTACGTGCTCCATACAGAAATCTGGCTACTGCGTTTTGGACCAGCTGGAGTCGAGTCATTAAGGACTGGCACAAGCCAGCATACAGGGAGTTGCAGTACTCTAGCCTAGAGATGATAAAAGCATTGGCTACGGTTTTCAACTCCTGGTTTTTTAAGATCGACTTAATATTAGATAAGTGCCTGTTAGAGAAATTTTATGTTTTATTATTTCTTGATCTTTAATCCTATTAACTAATGTATTACTTCATGCCTGAAAGCATACTCACACTCAGACACACCCACACATTCTTGTTACCTTGTAACTTCCCATACACACACACCGTCTCTCTCACTCATACAGACACTGTGACCTCACTCCCATACACACACACTGTCTTTATCTTTTGTTCTTGTATAAATAAACTCTCAGAGCAGAATCTCTTGGCAGTTGCCTTGAGCTTCTGCCCCTGATTGCAATTTGGTGACTTGTCTGCTTAATTTGTCTCCTTTCTCTCTGGCTGCAGGTATTGGGTTATTGATAAAATCCTTGACAGCACCTTAACTGAAAAAACACGAACGAACAACAGAGTTCACCTGATTGTCAAATCGTAGACCAGAGTCTATCTTGACACCAAAGTCCGTAATCACGGACTTCTCATAGGGGAGCAACATATGAATGGTCCAATCCATGGGGCAGGCGGTCATTTGGAGTAAAAACTATTATTTCAGTTTTTCCTTCATTTAAAGAACGGAAGTTGGACCCCATCCATTGGGTAAAATCATGCAAGCAATTCACCAGTGGCTGTATGCTGCCTCTGGCCCCCTAACAGGCATTTACAGTTGACAAGAGCTCCGGACGTCATGTGACTCTCAGAGAGTAGACGCCATGTTGGCAGGCAACAAAGGTAAACAAAATGAACGGGATCGGCTTGGATTTTACTCCGTCGGAAATTACTTCACACTTTAAAACCGAAGAAATTGTTTTATATAAGGCCCTTCGGTGCAGACTCAAGTCTTGATTTAATGAATGTACTGATTTTATTACACTTAATCCATTTTCTATTTTCAGTGCAGTGCACAGGTTGGTACACAATTGTTTTAACACTCATTTCAAGATGATTGCCAAGATGGCTTCTGCTGCTGCTGCACTTTCTCTGGAGTCTCAATGGATCCACAGCAATTCTTTAGAGAACAAAGTGGATTCTATGGTGCTTTTTTGTTCTCTGTTGGAAATATTTGACAACATTGGCTCTGTTTTGGAGAAGGCTTTTTGCTGGAGACCTGGAACCACATGGAGTCTTTGGAACAGAGCAGTATCCATTGTCTACCCTGAAACTTTTGTATTTAAAGTCACTCTATTTTTCACTTTTTGGAAAAGACGGTTAAGCAGCTTGAACAAGAACTGGAAGAAATTAAGAAGCAACTTACTGCTATGACTGAGAACATTAACAAATCATTGTCTCAACAAACCACCCTTTTGGGCCTAGTGAATGGCATTTCAGAGCTGAAAGCCTTTATTAATAACAGCAATAAGAGGATTGATGAGAAGATTGAACTGCTGGAACAAAGGATTGATGATTTGGAGCAACATTCCCGGGCGGATGAAATTATCATTAGCGGCCTGGCTACCACCCATCGCAGCTATGCTAAAGTTGCTGCAACAACAAGCAAACATCCAGGCGAGGACAAATCTCTGGAGGAGCAACGCACTCTAGAGCAACAAGTGGTCGAATTCATCAACAGTATGAACATTCACTTAGAGAGTCAACAAATCTCAGCTTGTCATATTCTAACTCGCAAGGACAGAATTCATCCACCTGTCATTGTAGTCAGATTTGCTAATCGAAAGCACAAGGCTGAAATATTGAGACGGGCTAAAAAACTTAAAGATACTGTTGTGTACATCAGTGAGGACTTGACAAAAAAAATGCTGAAATTGCTAGAAATTGTCGAATCCTCAGGAAAAAGAATAAAATTCTGTCAACATGGTCCAGAAATGGGAAGGTGTTTGTGCAATGAAATGTTTCACCAGAGCAGGCAAAGATGGTTGTGATTAGAAACCTGAAAGAACTGGAGAAATATAACAGATGGAAATGCATGAAGGGTTTTGTTGTTTTGTTTTTAGTTGTTTTGTTTTATTTATTTGTTATTTTTTCATTCTTCCCTTTATGAAATGACAGGCTAACATTTTTTGTGGAAGGTGAGAGTGACTCCTCTGATAGTGAGGACTCTTTAGTTAGAAAAAATGTTAAGGAATTATGTTTTTCTAGTTTGGATGAACATAGACCATTTAATTTTCAAAGTGGTATTGAACCTGAAAAAAAACCTGTACGATAACTTTCGAGTAAATTCTGATTTTTATTCAGAAAATTTGAGTAATGTTAATTTGGAAGGTTTCTCTATCATACACTAACTGTAGGAGTTTGTATGCCAGTTTTGTACATATCAAAGATTATTTAGAGTAATTAAAACATAAGTGTTATTATTATTGCTTTAAGTGAAACGTGGATAACAAAGGAAAATAAGCTAATTTTGTATTAGAAGGATATGATTTTTTGTGTTAGTCGGACAAATAAAATGGGATGTGGAGTGGCAATGAAACGTTTTCAATGTAAGATTGGACAAATCAGGACAAAAAGGTGTAAGAGTATAGTTTTGAGTTGCATATGAACACCTGGCTCCTGTATGGAGCAGTATTTGAATATCATAACTAAAGAGGGGCGTAGACTGTGCGACTTTTTCACTTTTTTGAGCCGATTTTCCAGTCGTGCGAGAATCCACGACATCGGGGCGAGTTTTGCGCCGAGCGGTCGTGTAGTGTACAGGGGGTTACGAGAGGGGATTAACACCACGTGACCAGCTGCCGATCAGCAGTCGTGAGGTCGCACGGACTTCTGGTGTGTTTAAAATTTCGCTCATCCCTCGTGAGGGTATCGCACTGTTGAAGCGGCGCTGCGAGCAGCTGCGACCCAAAAAGTATCAGAACCGCTCACGGCGCATGCGCAATCCTGCATCAACGCCGCTCGCCCGCTATTTCCCTAATAACACACGCTGTTCATTTTTGTTTCTACACGTTTTTTTACTCGCAAAGATTGTCAAGAAAGAGTGTTTGTTGTGTTCATGTCAAATTAAACTGATCACAAAACACAGATTTTCTTTCTTTATTTCGTTTTACTCATCCAGCCCCCATAAATCCCTGTGTGTCCTCCTGCAGCACTCCCGAAGGACAACAGGCAAAACAAGACAAAAAAGTCTGACGTGTTGAGTAAAAACTGCTATTTTTAGCATATTTTTAGGGCCGACGTGTTACTACCAGACATACAGTGTGAGCAGTCAGGTCGCATGCGAGAACTGGGTCGTGCAGTGTGAGCGCATGACTCGTGAGATCTGCTCTGCGAGGAAGCCGTACAGTTTGAGCTGAAGCTGAACGCTGCGAGTGAAAAAGTCGCACAGTGTACGCCCGGCTTAACATGCAGCAGTGCCTGATTCGGGTTCAGGGGCCTCGGGTAGACCGTGGCTCCTCTGCTGTCCCATCACAGGGGAGGGGGAAGTCCAGGAGGGGGAGGACCCAACCTTACCTGGATGTCCTATGTCTTTTATAATCCGGAAGTTGTGCAAATGCAGGGATGGGCGTAGATATTCTGCTGGGGTGGGGCTGGGTTGGTGCCCTCGGACTCCGTGAGGCTCGGTGATGCTGCTGCTTTGGGCCCTGGCAGGATGGGCTGGGGTCTCCATGCTCTGGGTGGCATTTTGACAACAGAGGTGCCTTTAAGGGGCCAGTGGGGGACCAGCCATTCCTCCCCATCCCCACACATTTCTCTCCTCCTGCTCCCTCACATCATCACACAAACATGCACATAGGACCCCGGGGGGTGGACAAGTCAGGGAGTGCGGGTATGGACCCAATTTCCGCATTCCTGTGGCAACCTGCCCCCCAATTTTATCTGCACCTTAAACACTTCCACCAACGACATTCCACACAAACATACACTTAGGGCCTTGGGAGTGAGCACATCCAACGGCATTTGGCAGGGGGATTTCTCAGCCTCATCCCAAGTGCCGGTGCCCACTTCCAATTTTAAACTGCACTTAGACACTGAGGGCTGTGGGTGCAAGTGGGGTGGTGTGGTGGCATCAGCTGGCATAGGCCAGCTGATGCCCGCACTGCCCGCTCACCACAGCCATGGAATACACCTCATCAACACTCACTAACACCATATTGGAGAAGGCAGAGGGAGACTAGGGGTCTTAGCACACCTCTGTTGTCGCTTGGCTTCCTGGGACTGGAGGCTAGGAGGGAGATCCGGCCGTCCGGTTGGGGTCTGGGGTGGTGGATTGCTGTGCTCAGTGTTGGGCTGGGGAGCCTGCTCATCAGCACCCCAGCAGAAAGGGTCAAACTCTTTGAACTGGTAATGGTTGTACCCCATGTGCAGCAGTACCGGGACCAGAGTGAATAGGGTGTGTATGGGGAGCATGAGTGGGTGTCCGGCGTGCATTTGTGTAAGTCTTTGGTTGTATGTGCATGTGTGAGCATAAGGGAGGGAGTGTGTGACTGTGTTTGTGTATGACTGTATATGTTAGGTGGGGCCTTTGACTCCTCCCTTCTCCTGGGACTTCTTTTGGTGATATAGATCTTCGTCTCCCCTCTCCCTGCCACACCTGGTGTGGAGTGCGGTGACTTGGTCTGCCTGGGTCGTGGCTCCCAGGTCAGGGAGTTTTAAGATTTTTGGCATCTGCCTGACCAATCCCGGTTCTTGCCTGGTGGGGTCTGGGTCCCTGGGCTCTGCTGGGTCCCCAGCAGGGGTGGTCGCCCCTGGGTCCCGGGTCATTGGGTCCCGGGCTTGGCCGGCTAGGGGGTGGGAGGCTGCGGGCGGGCCTGTGGGCTTGCCGCCGATATCTCCCGGGACTCTGCCGGCTGCTGGTTGTGGCCCCCCGGGGCGATCCTCTGCACCTCTTGAGGGGGGCAGGGGCTTTTCTGGTTGCTGTCTCCCTGGAGTTCCAGTGCTCTGGGGCAGCTCCTGGATCTCTGGACTTGGAGCTCCCTCCGTCTCCTGCACATCTTTAGGGGTCAGATCTGTGGCCCCTCACACTCTCTATTGGATGCTCCGATTGTCATGACTCGAGGTAAGTGCCTAACCCAAGACATGTAGAATCATTACTCGTCAGGCAGATTAGGTAAAGTAAAGTTCTTTATTATAAAACGGGAACAAAAATAGCACAGGGGAGTCCTGTGGGAGCGAGCGGTGCAGCTCAAGTCCGTGTAGCGTTCGGGATGAACGAGAGTGGAGGGGAAGCCGAGGTGAGCGCTGGGCAGAGGGTGAGCGATCCGGGATGGGTGAGGTAGCAGAGGGAAACCAAACAGGAACAACGGAGGAGCATGGGATGTGGTGTACGAAATCCAGAGTTCGTAGACAGCGAGGGTGGAGCAGGTGGTGTAAGGATCCTGAGGGGAAGGGAAACAAACACCAGACGTAAGGGGTAATCCAAAAACGTAGTCCAAAAACACAGTCCAAGGTCATAAATCCAAGAATCAAAGAGCGAGTCTAAACACGAACAAACAAGAGCAAGAACAAGTGGCTGGGGCTACCTAAACTGGTGCAATCATCCGGTATAGTGAGGTGTCTCCATCCTCCTTTTAAACCCGTGTCCCTGATTTGGAAATCTCCTGCAGTTGCCGCTCCCTCTGCTCCTCACCTGTGGAAAATCAGCTCAATACTGATTAGAGTGAGATGGTGTGACTCACCTCTGCCCAGGTACATGACACCTATAGAGAAACCTTACATAAACAAGCTCGTGTACACACACAGGTGCTCACATGCAGTCTTAAGGCTATGGTGGGCACTTAATGCACAGAGATTTATTATCGTGTGATTGTTCAGTTAAACAATGTTGATTATATATTTCTTCATCAAGTTGACGCAGTGATAGCTTGATCTTGTTGTATTGTTGTTGTGTCCCATTTTTTTTCTTTTTGTTCTTGTTTCTTTCTGCAGGTCTAGAAGCAGATTCTTGTTCATTATTGTTTATTTTTGTGGACCCCCCCATCTGTTGTCTCTTCCTTTCTCTTTCACCTCTGTCTCCGTGTCTGGTCGGAATTAAAATGCATTCAAAAGCAACAACAATAAAGTTTTAAGTATCAGGCGTAACATTAAAAGCAGACGCTTTGATGCTCCACCTGAGAGTAAATCTGCAAGGCTTGTCACCAGCATTCAGACATCAACTCTGCTTGCTTCACAGCCAGACAGGACACGGTAAAAAAAAAAAAAAAAAAAAGAATATCATAACTAACATTTTGAAAAAAAAAACATGATAAAAAGTTTTATTTTGTTTGTGGGGATTTCAATACTGATTTGTGTCACACCCGGTCATGTCTCCCCATTTAGTTCAGCCTTGTGTCTCGTTGATTACTCCCACCTGCCTCTCGTTTCCCAATCACCTTAGCTCCCAACCCTCCTGTATTTAAACCCTGTCTGTTCTTTGTACTGTCTCGGATCATTGTTTCATTGTCCAGCGTGCTTCAGTATTAAAACCCTTTGAATGTGCTCACCTGTCTGCCTGTATTCCTGCTCCGCGTTGGATCCTCATCTCAGCTCCGTTCCTCTCAGCAGCGCGCTGACAGAATGATCCGACCCAAACCCGTTGTGAGATCCAGCGAGGAGATTCTCCCGTGGGAGCACCTGCTTCAGTGGCTCACTCCGAGCCACCACCCAGCTTCTCCATCGCCTTCCCCTGCTTCAGTTCTGCCTCGCCGAAAACGCCGTCCTCGGCCATCAGCCGCAGCAATCCTCGCTGCTCTCCCGGAACCGGACGAGGGGTCGGACCGGGAGCCGCTTCCGGATCGCTCCAGCTTCGTGGGCACCCGCCTGGCTGTGTGCTCCCCGGGAGTTGGCCCACGGCGTGGGGAGGCATGCCGGGCTCCACCGCAGCGGCTGGTCCCTGGACGGAGCCGCGAGCTCGCTGCAGTTCTGGCTCAGTGCGCCAACTTGGACACGCCCCCAGTCAGACCAGCAGTCCCGTCTCCGGTCCAACTAGCGCCTTCGTCATCTGCAGGCGGAGGAACCACGCCCACAGCCCAGCTGATGGAGCTCCAGGCGGAGCTTGACCGGATCCGCCAGCTCGTCAGCCTCCAGGAGAGTCACCTGGACAATCTATCCTCCCCGAACCGCCAGGAGAGGAGTGAGCCCGTCCACCCAGCGGAGCTCGCTGGTCTCCGGGCTGAACTGGCCCAGCTCCATCGAACCCTCAACCTCCAGGAGCTTCAGCTGGACGGGCTGTCCCCCCTGCTCTCACGGCTTCCAGCCCTACCAGTTCCACCACTTCCAGTCCAGCCTGTCCAGGCAGCCCCTCCTGCAGCTGCCTCGCCTCCACTCCAGAGGGCCCAGAAGCAGAAGGGACGGGCTCAGAAGCAGAAGGGATGGGCCCAGAAGCAGACGGTTCCGGTTCTGGCCCCGAAGCGGACGGGTCGGCCCCAGCAGTCGGCGGTCCAGCAGTCGGCGGTCCAGCAGTCGGCGGTCCAGCAGTCGACGACCCCGGACCAGAAGTCGACTCCCCCGGACCAGAAGTCGACGCCCCCGGACCAGAAGTCGACGCCCCCGGACCAGAAGTCGACGGTCCAGAAGTCGACGGTCCAGAAGTCGACGGTCCAGAAGTCGACGGTCCAGAAGTCGACGGTCCAGAGGTCGACGGTCCAGGGCTCTGTGGCCGACGC
Source organism: Nothobranchius furzeri (assembly GCF_043380555.1). Lineage (NCBI taxonomy): Eukaryota > Metazoa > Chordata > Actinopteri > Cyprinodontiformes > Nothobranchiidae > Nothobranchius > Nothobranchius furzeri. The sequence continues at coordinate 64,599,875 of NC_091742.1, forward strand.
CCCTGCCAGTCCTGTGGCCGACGCCCCTGCCAGTCCTGTGGCCGACGCCCCTGCCAGTCCTGTGGCCGACACCCCTGCCAGTCCTGTGGCCGACGCCAGTCCTGTGGCCGACGCCTCTTCCTCGTGTTCTGAAGTCGACGCCTCTTCCTCGTGTTCTGAAGTCGACGCCTCTGATGACGTCGCCTGTCCAGAAGTCGACGCCTCTGATGACGTCGCCTGTCCAGAAGTCGACGCCCCTGATGACGACGTGTCCGAAGTCGTCGCCCCTGATGACGACGTGTCCGAAGTCGTCGCCCCTGATGACGACGTGTCCGAAGTCGTCGCCCCTGATGACGACGTGTCCGAAGTCGTCGCCCCTGATGACGACGTGTCCGAAGTCGTCGCCTCCTCCCCTGATGACGACGTGTCCGAAGTCGTCGCCTCCTCCTCTGATGACGACGTGTCCGAAGTCGTCGCCTCCTCCTCTGATGACGACGTGTCCGAAGTCGTCGCCTCCTCCTCTGATGACGACGTGTCCGAAGTCGTCGCCTCCTCTTCTGATGACGACGTGTCCGAAGTCGTCGCCTCCTCCTCTGATGACGACGTGTCCGAAGTCGTCGCCTCCTCCTCTGATGACGTCGCCTCCTCCTCTGATGACGTCCCGTCTGATGACGTCGCCTCCTCCTCTGATGACGTCCCGTCTGATGACGTCGCCTCCTCCTCTGATGACGTCGCCTCCTCCTCTGATGACGTCGCCTCCTCCTCTGATGACGTCGCCTCCTCCTCTGATGACGTCCCGTCTGATGACGTCGCCTCCTCCTCTGATGACGTCGCCTCCTCCTCTGATGATGTCCCGTCTGATGACGTCGCCTCCTCCTCTGATGACGTCGCCTCCTCCTCTGATGACATCCCGTCTGATGACGTCGCCTCCTTCTCTGATGACGTCCCGTCTGATGACGTCGCCTCCTCCTCTGATGACGTCCCGTCTGATGACGTTGCCGCCACGTCCGATGACGTCCCGTCTGATGACGTCCCGTCTGACAACGTCGCCGCCTCCTCTGATGACGTCCCCGAAGTCGGCTCGTCTGACGACGTCGCCGCCTCCTCTGATGACGTCCCCGAAGTCGGCTCGTCTGACGACATCGCCGCTGCCTCGTCCTCTGAAGTCAGCTCGTCTGATGACATCGCCGCTGCCTCGTCCTCTGAAGTCGGCTCGTCTGATGACATCGCCGCTGCTTCGTCCTCTGAAGTCGGCTCGTCTGATGACATCGCCGCTGCCTCGTCCTCTGAAGTCGGCTCGTCCGATGACATCGCCGCTGCCTCGTCTGGGGATGCTCTTTGCACTCAAGAGGCCGACGCTCCATCCAGCCCGGCGTCTCCACGGTCTCCGGTTCCAATGGTGGTTTTGAGGGCAACGCCGGCCCAGCCTGCAGTGACTTTGTCACCGGCCCAGCCTGCAGTGACTTTGTCGCCGGTCCAGCCTGCAGTGACTTTGTCGCCGGCCCAACCTGCAGAGCTCCTCTTCTGCCGCAGGCGCCGGCCTCCAAGGGCCCGTCGCCTCCTCATCTGCCGCAGGCGCCGGCCTCGAAGGGCCCGTCGCCTCCTCATCTGCCACAGGCGCCGGCCTCGAAGGGCCCGTCGCCTCCTCATCTGCCGCAGGCGCCGGCCTCGAAGGGCCCGTCGCCTCCTCATCTGCCGCAGGCGCCGGCCTCCAAGGGCCCGTCGCCTCCTCATCTGCCGCAGGCGCCGGCCTCCAAGGGCCCGTCGCCTCCTCATCTGCCGCAGGCGCCGGCCTCCAAGGGCCCGTCGTCTCCTCCTCTGCCTCAGACGCCGGCCCCCAGAGCTCGTCGTCTCCTCCTCTGCCTCAGACGCCGGCCTCCAAGAGCCTGTCATCGCCTCCTCCTCTGCCCCTCTGCTGGTCCCTCTGTTCCTCTGGGCCCTTCCTCCTGGTTCCCCTCCTCCCACCCTGCTCCTCGTTCCTGTGGGCGTCTGGGATCCGCCCCTTGAGGGGGGGGGGGGGGGTACTGTCACACCCGGTCATGTCTCCCCGTTTAGTTCAGCCTTGTCTCGTTGATTACTCCCACCTGCCTCTCGTTTCCCAATCACCTTAGCTCCCAACCCTCCTGTATTTAAACCCTGTCTGTTCTTTGTACTGTGTCGGATCATTGTTTCATTGTCCAGCGTGCTTCAGTATTAAAACCCTTTGAATGTGCTCACCTGTCTGCCTGTTTTCCTGCTCCGCGTTGGATCCTCATCTCAGCTCCGTTCCTCTCAGCAGCGCGCTGACAATTTGTTGAAATGGAATGTTCATCAAGCAACAAATGCTTTTTGTAATACTATGTTTAGTTTTGGATTAAGGCCACTGATATACAAGTCCTCCAGAATTACGAAGGACAGCGCTACACTAATAGATAATATTTTTACAAATGTGTACGGCTCAGCTACAAGTGGTATATTCCTAAATGACATTACGGATCATCTCCCTATATTTGGAATTTTGCATAGTTTAATAGATAACACTTCAGTGGCAAAGGATGAGTCACCACATAAATTAGTGAGAATAAGGAATTTAGAAAGAATTGAGGCTTTAAAGTTAGGCCTTGCAGATTGTGCTTGGGATGATGTGTATGTGTAGGATGTGAATTTGGCAAAGGACACATTTTTGTCTGTATTTTTAAATCTCTATAACATTGTCTTATTAGAAAATGTCAGGGGAAGAAAAATGGTAACAGAAAACTATAAGAAATATTTACTATTAAAAACTGGTGAAAGTAGAAAAAAATAAAACAGTATAAGAATATGTTGACCTCTATCATAAGAAAACAAAAAAAAAAGGAGCAATATAATACATTATTAGAAGGAAATAAAAATAATATTCAATCAACTTGGATTATTATAAATGATCTTATCAATAATAAAACATAATAAAACATAATTTCCAAGGCATTTTTTGAATAAGTATGGTGATATAGCGGGCAGCACACAAGATATTACCGAAGAATTAAACAACTATTTTGCTGATGTCTGTAGTAATTTGGCCAAACAAATTCCAACTTGTGATAAAAAATTTAATATGTTTGATCACCTTGTTAAGGATAATAAAGATTCTTTCTTTTTGGGAGGGATCAACGACGGTGATATAATAGCAACTGTTAGAAAACTTACAAATTAAAAATCCACCGATATTAATTTTATTGAAACGTTCATAATTAAATAGGTCATTGATCTTATTGTAAAACCTCTGACCTTTATTTTCAATTTATCTTTTCAAAAAGATGTTTTTCCCAAACAACATGAAAATAGCTAAAACAATACCAAATTTTAAAAAAATGGAGACAAACATTGCACTAATAATTATAGGCCAGTATCCCTACTTCCTCAATTCTCAAAAATAATAGGGAAATTATTTGTGAAACATCTGGGTTTCTTAAATGAAACATAGGGGGTCAAGAGGTCGGGATGGAAACTGCCGGCAGAGTGGAGTGCACCCGATCGGCCTAATCGGGGGCCACTGGAGAGCTAAGGAATCAGGAAATGATTCCTGTATTTATCAACTCTTTTGTTGATAAATTTAGACGAATCAGGATTTGACAAGTTTAAAGACGTTACCAAAGATCTCAGAGAATCATGCCTTCACTCAGATACTTAGAGGTTAACTCTTAGTGTGAAGTGAAAATGTTATAACAGCTATGTGGAGCAAAAATGTTAAACAATAATAAAAATATTATGATATTATTGTGTTTGTACTGATAGATTAAATTATTAGAATCAACTATTACTGATCTGGTGTAGTTTAAGATCTGAATCATTACAGGAAAAATATTCATTTTAACCCATCATTCATTAATGCAAAGTATAGGACACATTAATCAAACACTTTGGATATAAACACTGTTAGGTTTTAACTTATGTTTTACCCCTTACTTTAAGAAGATAAGAGGACAGAGAAAAGATAAGAAAAGATGAGAAAGAAACCTGGGTATAAAAATATTTTCCTTATTTAATTAAAACACACATTATTTTTGTTACACAGCTTAGACTTGTTCTTGGGGCTGGAGGTTCTAACAAATGCCACTAGACACAGCCCAACAAAGAAAACTCCTGAGTCAAATAAAAAAAAGGGTACCAAAGGAAAATCACAGCTTTTAATTAAAAGCTGGAAAACAGACTATAATCAACAGATCTCAGGTAGCTTTTAAAATGAAATAGTTACTTAGGCTGGTACGGGTTTCTAAGCGTTTCTATAAGCCAAAAGGCTCTCTGAAGCCAAACAAAACAAATCTTTTAAAGACCAGAGAATTCTTAGTTTTCTGTCCAGGCAAATATACTAGTGTGAAGCAATTGGCATTAAATACTACAAACCACTGACTCAAGCTTAAGCAGAATACCATGCAGAGGCTTTCCTCTAAACACGCGCACGTAATCACTGTCGTATTCTACAAAGTCAGGGTGTCCAGAACGGAGCAGAAATGGAGACTACTCATGGGTTAGGAGTAGCTCCTCGGGCGTGTATCCAGTGTTCCTTTAATCCCCTCACGGAAATAAACACACTTAGTCCAAGATGAGCTACAGGTGTGGCTGCAGCAATTCAGAGCGGGGACTTCCCAATGACGTCATCGGAGAGAACATCCGCAGCGAGGGAATCCCGGCACGTCTCCACAGCAACGGGGACGCCGCCCTCCAGCGATGTCTTGTACCGGTGTGTCCTTAACTGGTTAGAACTTAGATGCGCCATTTTAAACAAACACAATAATAATAAAATACAAAAACAGTACATTTACGGCCACACAATAGTGGGGAACGTAACACCACCCAACAACAAAACAAGTTTGTTGTTTACAATAAACTATGCTTAACTCTACTCTATCTTTCCTTCATCCACTTCTGAAACACGTGACAAACAGTCAGCCATTACATTCTCCGTTCCCTTCTTATGCTTAATCACCAGATGAAACTCCTGCAACAGTAGAGCCCACCTCATCAACCGCTGGTTGTGATTAAACATCCTCACCAAAAATGTTAACGGGTTATGGTCTGTATAAACCGTGAGGGGCTTGTCACCAGAACCTACATAAACATGGAAATGTTGTAATGCCATCAGTAATGCCAAGGTTTCCTTCTCTACGGTTGAATAACGGGTCTGACAAGAGCTGAACTTTTTTGAGAAATAAGCAACGGGATGAATCAAACGACTCTCATCATTTTGCAAAAGAACAGCTCCTGCTCCCACCTGGCTTGCATCCACTTCCATAAAGAAAGGTTTAGCCAAGTCTGGAGCTTTCAGGATAGGAGCATTGGTCAAAAGAAGCTTGCAGGAAGTAAAGGCCGCCTGAGCTTCCTGGTTCCATTTAAAGGGGACCTTGGGACTTGATAATTGGGTGAGAGGACAAACCACAGTAGCAAAGTTGTTACAGAAAGACCGGTAATATCCGACCATTCCTAAAAAACGTCGTAGCTCCTTCCTGGTCCTTGGAACTGGGAACTCAGAGACTGATTTAACTTTGTCAGAAAGCATCCTCACAAAACTATGCCCCACTTCTTTACCCAAGTAAGAGACCATGGCTCTCACAAACTCACACTTAGCCAAGTTTACAGTCAATCGTGCAGCAGCTAAGCAATCAAATAACTCAGTCAACGTTTTCATGTGGTCTTCCCACGGAGTAGTATGGACAACAAGGTCATCCAGGTAAGCACTGCAACAATCCAAACCAGCTGTCACTGTATTAATAAGACGCTGGAAAGTGGCAGGAGCATTTTTCATGCCAAATGGCATGACAGTATCTGCAAAAATGCGTCTGGTGTGACAAAAGCCGAAATCTCTGATGCTGCTTTGGTTAAAGGAACCTGCCAATAACCTTTCAAAAGGTCAATCTTGGTAACAAAGGTTGACATCCCCACCCTATCAATGCAATCGTCAATTCTAGGCAAAGGGTAAGAATCAGAGACTGTCACTACATTCACCTTTCTGTAGTCAGTGATGAATCGTGGGGAACCATCAGGTTTCCTCTCAATCAAGTACGGGGAACTCCATGGACTACAGCTTGTAATGGCCAATCCATTCCGTATCAAGTAGTCAGTTTTCTGCTTCATCAATGCTCTCTTATCCGGACTGACCCTTTAAGGATGCTGCTTAATAGGTGTGGTCTCTGTAAGAACTACATCATGATAACACGCAGTTGTACGAGCAGGAATATCTGAAAACAAACTCAAATGAGAGTTAATGAGCACATATAGGTCATCACGTTGTCCACTGTCCAAATGTGATAATTTTTTCATCTAGCTTACTCAACGCCGCCGAGTTTGTCAGGCGGGGACTCATAATGGTAAAAGAACTTGTTCCCTGCTCCTCTGGATTCAGAGATGTTGAGATGACACCAGCTGTGCACACCGGGACATCACTGGACACCTTCTGAGGAGTAACCTGAGAAACATAGGTTTTTAGCAAGTTGCTATGACACACACGCACAGACCCTCTATGTTTTGGTGTTTTTATGGCATAAGTGTTGTCGCCAACCTTATGACTAACCTCAAATGGACCCTCATAATGCGTGGACATAGAATCCCCCAATATCGGCTTTAAAACTAGAACCTGATCTCCAGGAAAATGTTCACGATGTTTAGCCCTTCTATTAAAGCTAACTTTCATGGAACTCTGAGTGTGTTTAAGATGCTCACGAGCCACTTCATTGGCATGACGCAGATGACTCCTGAACATTTTGACATACTGAGTTACCTTGGCTTTCTTAGAACTTGGAGACCGTAAAACGCGCTCTTTCAAAGCTTGCAACGGACCTCTGGGGGTGTGGCCAAACACAAGCTGAGCAGGACTGTACCCCAATGACTCTTGGGACACTTCTCTAGCGGCAAACAGTAAAAATGGGACTCCCTCATCCCACTGACGACCAGTACTGTAGCAATACTTTCTTTGCATGCTCTTGAAGGTTTGGTGCCAACGCTCCAACACACCTTGTGACTCAGGATGGTAGGGTGATGACATGATATGTTGAACTCTGTTGGGGTTATTAGGAGCGAACAATTAGTAAGCTTCAACTTACTTTTGGATTCTTCAATAAATTCTGTAAATATGGGAATATTTACTGATTTATTAATTAATTAAGATATTCTTAGATATACGGGGCACCATTCCCCTTTTACCGGGGAAAAATTGAATCCAAAACTCTTATCAGTCTTTCTTGAAGTTCGTAGAATCCTTGGAGCAGAGACTTCTCTTCGACACAACAAAGCTACTGGACACAAAATCTGAATTGTATAACATTTAATTAACAATTTGTCAAATGAATAAACAGTGGAATAGATGAATAATAACCGTGTGATATGATTGAAGATGGATGTGTTTGCATGTGATGGAGGATGTATGAATGGGGTCCTTTGTTCTCACAAAGGAGTAGTGTGTGTGTGTGTGTGTGTGTGTGTGTGTGTGCGTGTGTATGGATTCAAAATGGAGTCTTGAATACAAGATGGCTGACCCCTTTGTCTGGCTAAAGTGTGGGTGGCAACTTGCACTTTAACTTCCAAAGCACTTAGAATCAGTAGTAACTTAACCTTAAATCACTCAAAACGTTTCAAAAGATCATGAAACAACACAAAAGATTAATCACAAATTAATATCTTTTAGTTTCAGCCTGGCCATGACAGAAACCATTTTAAGATACCAAACAATGATCAATAAGCAGTTTATTCTTTCAAAATGACCCGACGGACGTGTTTGGGACGAAAGAGGAAAACACGAAGCTACTTTTTAAGCAATAGCGCGGTTTTATTGCTTATTCTGGACTATAGAGGAAACGGGAGAAGAAAAGGAGAGGAAAAAATGAGTTTTCTGATCACCAAAGCAGCAAGGCGTCCCCCGCTGTTATGACTTGACGGTTCTCCGTTTTTCTCCGCAGTTTCCAGCGTCATCCGTCGGTTTGATGCTTTCTCCGTTGTTTGGCGTTCACGAGTGTTTCTCCACGGGCTGGACAGAGACAGCAAAGTTTCTTTCTGTGCTGAGTTATAACTTACAGCGTGCTTGATGGAGTTGTTGCTTTCCTCCGCAGTTCTGTGTCCTCAAACATCAGCTGGAGGGGAGCAGAAACGAGCAGATCTGATGGGCTTGCAGTTTAGTTTCCAGCAGTTCCGTGGGCTCAACTTGGGCAATTAGAGCTTCCGCGTGCTCAAGTTGACGGAGCGTTGACAAGCGTGTCCTTACCGCCAGGTATCCTGGGCAAAAGAACGAGGATTCTTTGTCTCTGCTGAAGATTTATGGTCTTAGTTCGCGGGAAAAGCTCCACGGCTTCCCGCACATGCGCAGAACGTGTTTCTGGTACTAGGCGGTGACATCATCCCAATGCTTCCGTGTGCAAAGCATCATGGGAAATGAAGTTTCTTGGCGCTGATGTGGTTATTTGCTTTTCAGAGCAATTTAAGCACAGTCATTTTGGAGAAAATCACTGCATAGTAATTTCCTCATGAGGTCAGACCCTCAACATTCCCCCTTTTGGTTTCGGGGATCGCGCCCAAAGCTCGATCGTCGGAAGCACAGATGGGTTTGTTCCTCATGAACGTAGGTCGACTTGATTGTCGGAAGCACAGGTGGGTTTGTCCCTTAGGACGTTGGTCTCCTTGGACGCCTTTGTCTTTGGTCTTTGTCTTGGATCCTGGCGCCTTTGGTCTTTGTCTTTGTCAGGCACAAAGAGGATAGGAAACGGGATAGTCCCCAACGCGCATAACGAGAAGAAGCCACTCACGCAGGTGGTACGCAATGATGATGTCGTCCATGCGAGAGGTAGTAGTGTAGAAGGAGGAAGGTCGGTGGGCGGTTAACTCCATGAGTGGACACAAAGGCATCTCACCGCCGGCCATACAGTTCAGTTTATGGAGCACGCGGTGATGTACGAGGTCCATAGTTCGCAAACGCGCATTGACCTATGTGGTCCAAAGATTCCCCCCTTTTTTGGTCCAAAGGGTGGATCAGGACAGTCTTTGGGCTAAAACAAGGACCATAAAACTAAGAGGTACTACAATGTGCTGGTGCGTCAGACAGAGTCATTGACAGACTGAGCTGGGCCGGCACATAACCACTAGTCAATATGTGACCAAGTAAGAAACAAAAATACAGAAAACCCAAAAAAAAAACATGTAACATATAACATCCAAGAAAATTCATAGCAACCTTGAGGTCTCATAAAATACATTCTTAGGTCATACATTCAGTGTGTAGCTTATAAAGAATGTGACATAATGCAACACTCAGATAAAAATGTGAGGTAGACTAAAGTGAGAACTACTCTTAGGGTTACAAAATAATAAAGAAAATGTTGCTCACCCCCTTTAGACAGGTGTGGTACATTCACGCTTGGAGTCTCCCCGAACGCGGTTACGAGGCACACCGTAGGTGAGCAAGTGCATCTTATCTTGGAGTTTCTTAACACGCCTGTAGGCGGAATAAGCAATCACGGCCGTGATGAGCCATCCCATCCCCAGGGCGACCAATGTGCAGATTAAAGTCGTATAATCTGTGTCAATGTATCGTCAAAGTAAGTTCACGCGGGGTTTGTGTGAACTTAACAAATTTGGTTCCTTCAATCAGTAATTGTTGGTCAATTTCTAAATCGAAGGCAAAGTTATAACCCTGGAAAGCGTCCATGATCTCAATCTCTGAGTCATGCTGTTCGAGGTTGAGGTGATGGAGTGCCAGTTTCTAGTTCAAAGTGGAAATGCCTACCGTCCTTTCAAATACCAAAGTTCAGCATCGACTTAAACCTATAGATGTGAGGTGTCACAATTATGGGAACATGTAACAGGAAACCGAGTTCTGATTTTCTGCATCAACGTGAATGGGAATTGCACTGCCTAGGCTGTACGCTAGGTGGATTTGTGAAAGGTGCACAGTAGAGGGGTAGCAGCTGTCAAGCTAACTTTGAGCAGGTCCAGTGGTACCAAGTACGGGGAAATACGACTTTCAACCAAGCTGTCCAGCGTGGAACTTACTTCCCTGAGCAGGTCCTACATCAAATCTCTCACCACTCGTGTGTACACAATATCCTGAGGTATGGTTTCAGACAAAGTCTTGATTGCACGTAGAGATCCATTAATCAGAGCCTAGTGTAGGTACCAGAGTACCCTGTAAGGTTTTAGTAGGTACATCCTGTTAGCGGTCTAGGAAGGAGTTTCTCTTGGTTAGTGAAAGTGACGGCGGGGGGGGGGGGGGGGGGGGCTTGGTTCTTTGTCGGTTAGTACATGTTAGTGGGTTAAACGTGCACTTCCCCCCTTTTCCATTCCCATGCATAGAACTATGTAGCGACTACGTCTACCTCCTGCGGGGAGTCTGGTCTCTGTACCCGCGGGGATGGTTTGACGTAGGGTTTGATTTGGTTTGCATGCACCCATTTGTAGACAGGCTCCTGTCTCGCTTTGGTGATGCGTAACCTGTATGCAACTGGAGAGAGTTTTGCCACGATCTCAAATGGTCCTGACCAGCAGGGCAGGAACTTCTTAGGTTTGCGTGCCGGTTGGGCGAACCGAAAGTAGAATACTTTGTCACCCACCTCGTATTCGTGGCTGGTTGTCTTTTGGTCGTAGTAGGCTTTAGCGCCTTCTACGTTGGTCTCCAGTTTCTTCTGAGCGTGCGCAAACGTAGCTCTGAGGTGTGTTTTCACGTCTGCCACATACTGATGAGCGGTATAGGCAGTGGCAGCACTGACATCCTCTGGGTGATACAGGAGGTGCAGTGGTAGAGTCATCAGTCTGCCGGTCATCATCTCAAAGGGCGTAACCCCTGTGGATCGCTGTGGAGTGGACCGTATGGCCATCAGGACCAGAGGGAGCTTGACGTCCCAGTCCTTCCCAGTGGAGCAGACGTACTTTTTGAGCATGGAGACGACCGTGCGGTTCATCCGTTCGACCTGTCCGGATGACTGTGGGTGATAGGGGAGGTGGAATCTCACTTCCACTCCCAAAAGTTCAAACAGGGACGTCATTACACTGGATGTGAAATGAGTTCCTCGGTCAGAGTCAATGCGGAGTGGAAGTCCCCATCGACTGAAAACGTGGTTAATCAGCAGTACAGCGGTTGTGACGGCTGTATCGTTTGGCGCTGGAAGGCATTCCACCCACTTTGTGAAACTGCAAGTTACAGTTAGCATATATTTGTTTCCTCTTGCCGATTTGGGAACCGGTCCAACCCAGTCGATCTGCAGGTGGGACCAAGGGAAGGTTATTCCCCTGCGTTGCAGTGGTGCTCTAGCAAGCGGCTGGGAGGGTTGAAACTGGGCACAGACGAGGCAGCCTTGGACATAGCTGTGTACGTCCTTGGACATCGACGGCCAATATGCTACTTCTGTCAGTGACGCGAGGGTAGCTTTTGCTCCGCGGTGACCTCCAACCGGAGTGTCGTGGGCGTAGGCAAGCATGACTCCTCTGTGGTCAAGTGGAACAACCCAGCGCGGCGGGCTGTGATCGTCACGTATGTAAACTAACAAATCGTTTTGTAGTTTCAGATGCGCGAGTTGACGATGCAGGGTTACCAAATCTCGGCTTGCGCCAGTAGGTGGTGACGGTTGTTTAGACATTGGGCCCTTTTGGAGAAGCTCGCGGATGAGCTTCAGGTCAGGATCTTGTTCCTGCATGGTGACTAGGTCCGCGTCATGTGGTTGTCTGCCTAGAAACACGGGTACCCCAATGTTCTGAGGTTCGTCTGCCTGTTTAGCATGGCGACGAGTAATCGCACAGACCTCGTGAACGACCTTGGGAGGAAGCCACTCGTCTTTGAATTCCCAGCAGGTTCCCTGGTCAGCACCGAGCTTAGCAAGGCGGTCAGCTTCGTCATTACCATCTTTCTCTGGACCTAGGGTCCTGGAGTGACCTTTGACCTTTTTCCAGTAGACCATTATGCCTTTCTCAGTGGTGAGCAGATCACACGCTAGGAATAACTCCGAGTGTTTCACGTCTCTGTTCCTGGCGTTTTTCATGTGATTCTCCTTCCACATGGGGAAGTGAGAGATGAAGCTGTGTCTAGCGTAGTTTGAATCACAGCAAAGGACGATTTGAGTGATGTCCAAGGCTGCCGCCTGCTGGAGGGTTATCAACACTGCAGCAATTTCGGCGTACTGACTAGACTTTTGGCCCAACCGGTAGTGATTTGGTTGCTTAGTGTCACAGTCCACCCAAACGACTCCAACCCCAGCACGGAGCTGGCCTTCGTGAAGGTAGGAGCATCCATCAGTGTAAACTTTCGGAAGCCCTTGGCAAACATTCTCATCAAAGTAGCGATGATTGGATGCGGTTGGGTAGACTGCGGCAGGTGTGTCCAGGGGGCCCATGACGGAGTCAGAGTCACAGTGCTGGCAGCCTGCTAGCCCTTGTCCTAGCGCTAGCTTGGTGTTCTGACCATACTTGACCTCAATGTTGTATCCTTGGAGCACCATCATCCACGTCGCAATGCGGCTGTTTGACACTCTTCCTTCGCGCAGACGCTGGCTGTTTAGGAAGGTGACGGGCTGATGACACGTTTCAATGATCACTTTCTGTCCACCGATGTAACTACGAAAGTGTTCGACAGCCCAGACTGTAGAGAGGAGGGCTCTCTCACAGTCTGAGAACTGGAGTTCCACCTTGCTCAGAGGCTTGCTGGCGTATGCCACAACTCTCATGTCCTGGTCGTGTTTCTGCTTCAAAGCAGCGCTCAGGCAGTGAGAGGAGAAAGTCGCCTCTATGTAGAACTCTTTATCCTTGTCTGGGTAAGCCAGACAGGGTGCGGACGCCAACTTCTGTTTTAGGAACTGGAAGGAGAGTTCTTGGGGTCTGTCCCACACGAAAGGTGTGTCGTTCCGAAGCAGCTCAGTGAGGGGCCTCGCTGTTTCAGCGTACTCCTCAATGAACTGCCTGGAGTACTTGCAGACTCCGAGGAAGCTCCTGAGTTCAGTCAGATTAGCTGGGGCTTTGATGTCCGGAATGGCTCTAATGCGTCCCGCTTGGGGCTCGACTCCATTAGGGCCAACCAGCAGTCCAACATACTCCACTTTGGTTCGACACCACTGTCCCTTGACAATCGCCAATTTAGCTCCGGCGTCAGCGAGCTGTTGCAGCACGTGACGGAGTTCGGCCAGGTGCTCCTCGAAGGTTCGACTCCTCATCAAGATGTCATCGACATATATGAGGTTCCCTCTGGAAGCAGCATCTGACATGGCTTTGTGGAGGAAGATGTTGAACTCGGCAGGTGAGTTAGAGTAGCCAAAGGGGCAGCGGTTCCAAGTATATTGGCGATTTCCAAAGGAGAAAGCCAGTTTATACTGGTCCGCCGGCTCAACCTTCATGGTCCAGAAGCCGTTGGCTACGTCAACCGTAGAGAAGAAACGAGCATCTCTGACTCTGGCTAGCTCCTGATCTAAATGGATCATAGGCCACCTGGAGAGAGGTACTTGTTTGTTCAGTGCACGATAGTCTATGGTGAGACGCCATTTCCCAGTCGGTTTCAGAACCGGCCAGATGGGAGAGTTGTAAGTGGAGTTACACTCTCTGATGATGTTTTTCTCCTTCAGCTGATCGAGGATCTCCTGGATCGACTCATAAGCAGCGAGGGGAATCTTGTACTGACGTACAAAAGTAGGAGGGGCATTCGGGTTCGTTGGAATGCGAACCGTGTGCAGGTTTGTGAGTCCACAGTCCAGGGAGTCCCTGGATAAGACGGACTGAAACTCATAGAACAGGCTTCTAAGCTCTGCTCTCTGCTCCTCTGACTCCAGCGCATCCGCTTTGTCAAGCTGCTGGCTGACTTCGGCCTCGAAGCCGTCATAAGGTTCAGAGGAGGAGGGTCTCTGGTGTTCCGGGCTTTCAGCCGGTGACTCAGAGGGTTGAGTATTTATTGCAAAAACCGTTAGACACTGACCGCCGTCAGTATCTAAGGTTGCACTGCAAATGGGTTCCTCAGGAAGGGCTTCATGCCGCTTGATGGTAATCATTTGTGAAGGGAAAGTACTGAATGTGTCTACACCAACCTGTCTGTCGTTCAAGAACAACGGAAGTTGTCCGATCACGGGGACTGAAAGTTCGAAGTCATGGAATGAGCTATCTATCAGCATGCCCAAGGGCTTTCCTGCCGGCATGTGGATAGGACTCCGGGTCGGATTTTCGACCAACAAGTAGGCAGAACGATTGTTCAGCTCCAAGAGTGGCGTGCCACAGACGGCTAAGTTGAGCTCCAAGAAGTGTGGTGATGGCTGGAAGAAGGCCTGTGTGCCTGGCAGCTTCTGATGCTTCATCAGAGTCAGACGAACAGGCACTCCTTTGACCAGTGGGGGAAGAACCGTGCTGGCCTCAACCACTGCACGGCAGGCCTGTGGAATAGTCTGACCGGACAGCAAGTGTTCACGGCCTTCTGAGCGAGGCTCAGAGGATGGTGTGGCTCGGGCCCAAAGGACTTGATTGCAAGTGTCCAGCTGGGCACCGAGTCGAACCAGCAGATCTGCTCCGATGAGTGCAGGTGGATCAAGCTGTGGTATGATGCTGAATGTATGTGTGAGCTGTCTTGCTCCAAGTTGGATAGTCAGAGAGCAGACCTCTGGCGCTTTCAGGAGCCTCTGCGGCCAAGTAGGTGACAAGAGCCGATGGCTACGTGTCACACTGACCAGAAGGGGGTCCTTCTGACGCAGGTGTTCAAACGTCTGCTGGCTGATGGCTGACTTTTCAGACCAAAGAGCAAGGCGAGCATCTGAGATGTGGGTGCAGTTGATGGTAAGACCACCAACTATGTGTGGTGCATATGGCTGCAGGCTGACGTTCTTCAGCGAGCAGAGAAAAGATGAATGTGTGCGGAACGGAGTTCCAGGAGCGGTTTCATGCCTTTGCAGGCGGTCATCGTCTGTGGGAGCCGTAGGGAGGGGCATGACCTTGGAACAAGGGTTTTGCGGCTCACTTAGGCTGACTTCAAGAATGGAGGATGGTCGGCTGCTATCTGGGTTCCAGGGCTTAGGTGTGTCCACCTGGGCCCACAGTTGACCCTTCTGGCAGTCGATGAGGGGAGCTAGACGTTCAAGCAGGTCCTGACCAATGAGAAGTGGTTCAGTGTCTAGCTGGCAGACATAAAACGGGTGAACCAGAGTCATGTCTTGGAAGGTGATGTCCAGCCACGCCCGGTGAGTGATACACTCACGGGTCTGGGTGTAGCTGGTGATTTTCAGGTCACAGGGTTCTACCTGGACTGGTTTCCCGAGCGACCGCATGGTGTCAGACACGCGATGGAACAGTGTGGAGCACATCAGGGTGATTTCTGAGCCGGTATCCAGCAGAGCATCAACTTGTATGCATCCACCTAGATTGGTGCTACAGTACAAACGGCGAGCATGATCATGGTTTGTTAAGTCACCAAGGAACTTCAGAAATTTAGTATCTGGTTTCTCTGGGGGGTAGATTTCAGGAGACTCCTGTGGTCTACCAGTAGTGTTTCCCCAACTGATCAGGTAAGTCCTGGCCACGCTGGGGGGTTGAGCCACGCCTAGTCATGCGGACGTTGGCTCTGGGTCTGGCTTCTTAGAAGAAGACTTTGGTGCAGGGGTCTCATCTGCAGATCTCAGCTGTTCGTTCTGTTTAGCTAGGAACTGCTGAAACATCTCCTGGAGGTCGGCTTTGGTCAAGTACTCACCTGCGGACTTGCGTTCGGGACTTACCTGTTGGTGGCGCTCCTTAAACCTTCCACTGTTTCGACCTGCCTGCCGTTGGTTTTGGTTGGGCCACTTCCTGTCTGATTGTCCAGACCTAGGCGGCCAATCAGCACCCCCCTTCCCCTGTTGAGGAGATTGGGACTGCTTTCGTGGTTTAGCAGGTCTAGGTTTAGCAGATTTTGGCTTAGTGGGTGGAGCTTCTGTGCCTTCGAGCTCCAAACGCGGCTCAGCGTCGGGAGCTAGGTGCATGACGCGGTGATGTGCGTCAGGCTTTTGGGGCTTTCCGCCGGCTTCCCAAGCCTGTTGAGCGTATCTCCTAATCTCCTGAGTTGTCAGTTTCTTCATCCGACAATACATTGAGACTTCGGAGCGAACACACTCGTGCAGGTTGTGAATGAACAGGGATCTGAAGGCAGGGCCTTCCTCGAGCCCAGGGCCGTTTCGACCTTGGAAATAAGCACTTTTGAGTCTGCGATAATACTCTCTGGGGGGTTCGTTTCTCCAGTGTTTGATGGAGAAGGCCCCCATTGTAGCTGACGCAGAGTCTGCATACGTGGCGTATTCATCCCTCAACGCTCGGCAGAGCGAGGAGTACCGATCACGAATGTCAGGTGGTAGAGTTTCCATGAAACCGTGCACCGTTCTAGATGTGGTTTTCCAAATTAGCTTGAGCTTTTCCCTTGAAGAGGGTGCTGGAAGATCAAGCAGACAACGTTCTATCTCCCTGAGATAATCGTCGACGTTGGATTCATTGGTGTTAGGATCAAAGCGTTCTATGTCTTTAGCTAGCGATTCAATTTGACGTACACGGAGCCCTGACTCACGGTACGGCGCGTCATCCTCTGACTCTGACCCACGGTCTGTCTCAGAGGGCGCTGGATATCGCTGGTGTGCTCTGGGCTCCCAATGTTGACTCCTGGGGCCCAAATCGGGGTCCGGCATGTTGTGGCGGGCTGCTGGCACGTCACGTGGGTGTCTTGGGAGGTCCTCCTCCCGGGGCACGTCTGCGAAGTGCAGCCTGCGTCTTTCAACTGGGGCATCTGCGTAATACGCACTGTCCGGGTACGGACTGGCGTATGATGCTTTGTCCTGCAGCTGGTTATCGGCATGCCGAATACCGGAGTAGCTAGGATGGGTGGATGGTTGAGGTGCAGGTTGGGCTTGTGGATAACCCCAGCCGGCACCTTGCACCCTTCGTGGACTGGGGGAGCGGTCTAAATAGAGGTGCCGCTCAGCTGGTCGACTTCTCACTGATTGAGAAGGCCGTGAAGATGAGGGTGGTGGTCCAACCTGGGGTTCGAGGGCGAACTGCTCTCGGCCCCTAGGTGGTCCTGAATGCCCTAGAGTGTGTGTAGGGAACGGGGCCGAAGGTTGGGACAGATGAGCTTCATCTCTCCCCTGCGGCGTGCGTCCGTCCAGAGAGTCATGGTATTTCCCCCCTTCCCACTGTCTGTTGTCATCAGCAGAAGGGGGCGGGGTCTTCTCCCCATCTTCCCCAGAATCGGTGCGGGTGTCGTCTTCCTCGATCAGCCTTCCATTTCGCTGTTTTTCAGCTAGCATACTCTGGAGGTTCATGATCTTCTGACCACGTTGGAGTCCTCTCTGATAGAGGATCAGGGCTAACTTAGCTAAGTGAACCTGGATTGGTTTTGTACCATCCGGGTTTTCTATTTGATCAATTACAGCTTCTAGCTCGTCGCTACGCTGTTCTTCAGTGAAATCCCTAGAAGGGTAGTCGGGTTCTCGAGCAACCGCGACCAGTTTGGACAATATTTGTCCAGAAAGTAGGCCAGGTTCATAGTCGTGGGCCGCAGCGCCACCTGGTTGCTGGGAGTTGGTCAGTTCACTACTCTGTCCCTCCATTTTTAACAACCGAACCAAAAATAGCCTAGTAGAGCTTCTGCAGATAGCTCAAGCTGCACCTTTTGGGCAGCAACTGCTAGCTTTGTAGCAGAAAAACACTAAATTAACCTTTGTGCGCACAGGTTTTAGCGTTTTAAGATTGCACGGAATGCCGTGACTAACGCCTAAAATACTATTCCTTTCAGTATTTTAGCAAAAGCTGGTGCGTTGCCGTAGCAACGTCTTACAACACTTGCAGTGTTAAATATGCTAGTTATTCCTTCAGAATATTAGCAAACAAGGTGTTATCAGTCTTTGAGTGAAGGTTTCAGTTAGTTATAATAGCCACTGTGAGTTAAAGTCGCTAAATTAGCAGTTAATTTTAGCCTAAAAGGGTTAGTCAGAATTACTTACACGCTGCACCTTTAATGAGGAACTGAATTTTAACCTAAAAGGTTAGCCAGAATTAATTACACGTTGCACCTTTAAGGAAAAACTGAATTTTAACCTAAAAGGTTAGCCAGAATTAATTACACGTTGCACCTTTAAGGAAAAGCTGAATTTTAACCTAAAAGGTTAGCCAGAATTAATTACACGTTGCACCTTTAAAGAAGCACTGAGTTACTGGTGAGAGTTCGATGCAGCTTCCTGCTCAGCGAAATCAGCACCACTCTGTTGCTGGTTCAAGGCTGAACAACTGATTATTTTTAATTCAAGCTCTTTGGATTTATTTGTTTGTTTGTGCCGGATAGAAATCTCTGTGTATCCAAGCCTCACACGGCCGCACCAATAAAATGTTGGGGTTATTAGGAGCGAACAATTAGTAAGCTTCAACTTACTTTTGGATTCTTCAATAAATTCTGTAAATATGGGAATATTTACTGATTTATTAATTAATTAAGATATTCTTAGATATACGGGGCACCATTCCCCTTTTACCGGGGAAAAATTGAATCCAAAACTCTTATCAGTCTTTCTTGAAGTTCGTAGAATCCTTGGAGCAGAGACTTCTCTTCGACACAACAAAGCTACTGGACACAAAATCTGAATTGTATAACATTTAATTAACAATTTGTCAAATGAATAAACAGTGGAATAGATGAATAATAACCGTGTGATATGATTGAAGATGGATGTGTTTGCATGTGATGGAGGATGTATGAATGGGGTCCTTTGTTCTCACAAAGGAGTAGTGTGTGTGTGTGTGTGTGTGTGTGTGTGTGTGTGCGTGTGTATGGATTCAAAATGGAGTCTTGAATACAAGATGGCTGACCCCTTTGTCTGGCTAAAGTGTGGGTGGCAACTTGCACTTTAACTTCCAAAGCACTTAGAATCAGTAGTAACTTAACCTTAAATCACTCAAAACGTTTCAAAAGATCATGAAACAACACAAAAGATTAATCACAAATTAATATCTTTTAGTTTCAGCCTGGCCATGACAGAAACCATTTTAAGATACCAAACAATGATCAATAAGCAGTTTATTCTTTCAAAATGACCCGACGGACGTGTTTGGGACGAAAGAGGAAAACATGAAGCTACTTTTTAAGCAATAGCGCGGTTTTATTGCTTATTCTGGACTATAGAGGAAACGGGAGAAGAAAAGGAGAGGAAAAAATGAGTTTTCTGATCACCAAAGCAGCAAGGCGTCCCCCGCTGTTATGACTTGACGGTTCTCCGTTTTTCTCCGCAGTTTCCAGCGTCATCCGTCGGTTTGATGCTTTCTCCGTTGTTTGGCGTTCACGAGTGTTTCTCCACGGGCTGGACAGAGACAGCAAAGTTTCTTTCTGTGCTGAGTTATAACTTACAGCGTGCTTGATGGAGTTGTTGCTTTCCTCCGCAGTTCTGTGTCCTCAAACATCAGCTGGAGGGGAGCAGAAACGAGCAGATCTGATGGGCTTGCAGTTTAGTTTCCAGCAGTTCCGTGGGCTCAACTTGGGCAATTAGAGCTTCCGCGTGCTCAAGTTGACGGAGCGTTGACAAGCGTGTCCTTACCGCCAGGTATCCTGGGCAAAAGAACGAGGATTCTTTGTCTCTGCTGAAGATTTATGGTCTTAGTTCGCGGGAAAAGCTCCACGGCTTCCCGCACATGCGCAGAACGTGTTTCTGGTACTAGGCGGTGACATCATCCCAATGCTTCCGTGTGCAAAGCATCATGGGAAATGAAGTTTCTTGGCGCTGATGTGGTTATTTGCTTTTCAGAGCAATTTAAGCACAGTCATTTTGGAGAAAATCACTGCATAGTAATTTCCTCATGAGGTCAGACCCTCAACAACTCCTAATGATTCTGCCACCTTTTTAAACAGGTCAGACGTAAAATTTGAGCCTTGATCAGTTTGTATAACCCTTGGCAACCCGAAAAGTGAGAAAAACCCAATCAGAGCTTTTATGACAGACTTAGTTGTAACAGAAGACAACGGGATGGGTTCTGGAAAACGAGTAGCTCGACACATTATGGTTAACATGTATTTCTTTCCTGTTTGCGTGCGGGGCAGTGGACCCACACAGTCAACAACAATGTGGTCAAATGGATTTCCTATTACTGGGATTGGTGATTAAGGCACTTTGGTAATGGGTTGGTTAGGCTTTCCCACCAGTTGACAGGTATGGCACTGTTTACAAAACGTAGCAACTTTCTTCATCCCTGGCCAAAAGAAGTGATCCAACACAGCAATTTAAGTTTTCTTAATACCCAAATGACCTGACCATTTGCTTTCAAGAGCAAGGGCTATGATTTGATGTTGAAAACAGTGAGGGATGACAACCTGGCTTACTCTACCCCAGGGAGCCTTTTCCGCTCAGGGATTTCTCCAATACCTCATTAAAACACCTTCTTGAAGGTAATATCCTACCGATTTTTCTTCAGAATCTTTTACAGCAGAGAAACACTTATCCAACGCTTTGTCCCTTTTCTGTTCTGTAATCAATGTAGATTGGGAAATCAGATCCTTATTATCTTGATTCCCTGAAGAATCTTCTGGGACGTCTTCCACAGGAACTGTTTCCTGAGGCTGATCATGAAACACAGGCCGGTTTCCAGACCCTTCAAACAAGGTGGACACATTCAGTAGATTCTCAACATCCTTTTTAGCACTTAATCTTGTGACTACACAAGCAGATGAGATACCTGGGGGTGATTTACTACACTCCAAAATCATAGGGTTCTCCACCACCTGAGGCGTGGGCACAACAGCGCCTCCTGCAATATCATTGCCCAAGAGTAGAGCAATGCCAGCAACGGGCAGAGCCGAACAAACAGCCACTTTAAACCTCCCAGACACGAGTTCGCTGTTAAGGTTTATCTCATGTAAGGGACATGAAACAACCTCTGAAGTTAATCCTTTTAACAGGACAGAGACGTTTGTGAAACTCGTGTCATTAAATGGTAGCACACTGTTCAAAATAAGGGTCTGTGAGGCACCAGAGTCTCTAAGAATTTTCACTGGCACTGAACACGTTTCATTGTCACCCAGACTCACTGAACCACTGAACACAAATGGCTCGAAAGTCTTGTCTAACATCTACCTGCTAGATTTGGTCAAAGTTTGAGAAAGAAAGGCAACCTTTGAATTTGAATGAGCCATTGCCATTGGCTTTTATTTAGTTGCTTTTACAGTAAAACCATAATAGCTTGCTGTGCGGTAGCAGCACTAGCAGATAAGGGTGCAAGTGCAACATCTTTTCTTTTTTTTCCAAAATAACTTTGATAGAGACAGAAAATGGGAATGAACTGCAGCAATCAAACGGATAGTAGCCCTCAAAATAATTTTAGATTTGCAACAAACATGTTTTACTGGGTAAGATTAAGGTTCATTTATTTCATAGACTTACCGTGATGGACCTGAAATGAGTAATGTGATTGTTTTATTACTCTTTTATTATTTAGTATTGATAAACCTATATTTCGCCATGGAGGACATGTGTTACCGTCCACTTTAGTGGATTTTGTTAGGTTCTTTTTTTAACACAGGAAAGGTTTATTTACCTTGCTGACAGTTTCGACCACTCCTGCAGTCTTCATCAGAGCTAGCCGCATATGGCGGCGTCACTTCCTTCGTCGTTTATCTGTGGGCAAAAGAGGACAACTTGTTTACACTGATGAACAGCTAGCTAACACTTAACTTTTGTGAATACCGCTCTCTGAGTCTCACTTAGGAGTGCTAAACCCAAGGCCGTTTCTAGCATTGTGGGGGCCCTTTGCAAGATTTTGTTCTGGGGTCCCCCTTTTTTGACAAACTGCAATCGAATGATAGCCTAGCTTAGATGATCTACAAACACACCGTAAATTGTCACAAATTGCAAGTAAAACATGGTACAGTATTAAAATTAAACACTCACTCAAGAAAGATAACTAACTAATAAAAACTAGAAAGCAGTCAAATGCATACCTCTATGCTGGGAGAGGAGTTGACATCACACATACCATAATAAAGGGGATACATGTGAACAAGTACAACAATTTGATTAAAGACTCCTGTATCAAGACAGTGGTCAAGATCACAATTTTTCTGGTGGTCTGTAATTTAATTATTTCAAGTGTGCCTCTGGTTTTATTGGGCTAATAACATTAAAGCTGGTGTGTAGTTTATAATTAGCATTTTAAACCAAAACAGGATGTAAGAGGAAAACAAACTAATTTGATTTTTCCTCAGAAATTAGAAAACGTAAATGTACATGAACAAAAACTCTGAAATAGCAGAAATCAAGCCTAGCATGTATTACAATGATTTTTTTATATGTACAACTTTCAGTGTCTGAGTTTCAGGTGACATTGTCTGTCAGTGTTCAGGCGTTTTTAGCTGCTGTGGTCTTCTGCAGAGCGGTTAAAGTCCTACAGACAGACTCTTTCTCTTAGCACACCCAAGGAGTGTTTTTTAATTTATTTATTGCACAGAGTGAACCTGTTTTATCCCTGACCTGCCCTCTGTGCTTTGTCCATTCCTTCTCCAATGATCCAGGGGACAGGAATGTCACCTTGAGCGGAGGTCGCTGGAGGGTTTTCATCCTCACCAAGCAGCTGTGCACACTGCTGCTCCTGAAACGGTTGTTGTTTCATGGCCTCCTTCTGTTACTTGTCGCTGATTTGTTTCTGGAGCTGGCGGCGAGAGGCAGCTGATAGCCAGAGGTTCTTCTGGGGATAAATCTGGGTGTCGTGGGTCGACGGTACCTGGGTTTGACTTTGTTGTCCTGGAGTCCAGAAGATGTGGATCATCTCCAGCAGCATCCTACCTCTGACATTGTCTATTGCTGGTGATGGCGGATGGCTCTTCATCAAAAGAATCTCTAAAATTATAAATACATCAGACTTTATAAAACATACTCAAGTGGTAAATACTAGAAAATGAAAACTGTTAAAGAAATTATAGAATTAAAGCTAGAAATATTTTTGAACTGTAAATAAATTTATTGCAGATGTAATGGAAAATCATCTTCATCCACACCTCATTCATCAACCACAGATGTACATGGAGGTTTTGTTTTCCTGGAAGTAGCAGTATTAGTACATAATAGTAATAGTATTAGCAGAAATACTAGACAACAAAAACCTGGAACGTGTTCTATTCAGAGAAACTTACTGCATTTGAGATGGAAAAGCGATGTGGGCACATCTTGCTCCTCATCAACATATCTCGAGGGAAGTTTCTTCTTTGTAGAAGACTTCCTGGTTTCTTTTGTTATTTACAAAAACAGGGTCGTGTAAAACTTCATAGATTTGCACATGGGAATAAGCTGCCATGCTGTTGGTGGGAAGGACATGCACTCAGCCCAGGTGCGGCTCCGCCTTTGTACTTCTGCAGTGAGCACCCTCTCACTCAGCAAGGGAAGATGGTTTGCTACCAAATGAAATAGCCAATCGTAGTAGGGTCCGTCTAGCCAATCAGAGGTGAGCAAGGCGGAATCTTCCTCGGACTTCCTACGGTTCGAACCGTGGCTGTGTTTATTGTGATGCCACAGTAAACTGGAAGAGAAGACGAGAAGACTGAAACGCGACCCGGTGCTGGGGTGGCACGTGCTGTAGCTGCCAGCAGATGTGAATGTGTGGCAAGCCAAAGGGCACAAAAAAGCGCACGTTCAGAGCTGAGCTCAGCGGCACGTCAACATACACACCATCCTAGACTCGCTTCCGAGTGCATCCGCAAATCGATCCGAGCGGCGCGCTTTGGAGGATAACTATTTAGAGACCAAACTAAACCCTCCAAAGAGTTCTGGTGGATTCCGCAGCAGAACCCCACGCTCCCTTTAGATGGTCGATTTTACGCGTTGAACGCTTCTCATCTCAGGGCTCACTCCACAAGTGTTTCATCACCGCAGCATCTGCTCTCGAATATGGGACCTTCCAAACTCTGAAGGTAAGAAACAGCTCACAGCTTATGTGGACCTTCATAACGACTCTATTCTGGTACCACTCTTTCTCAGACCAGTTTCTTGTCCATTAAGTTTCTGTGGAAACATCTGCAGTGAACAACACGTAGATTAAACTACATGCGTGGACATGTCAGGTTGCTCCATCGCATCCTCTGCAGCGTCAGCCCTTTGTTTTTCATACCAACTCACCGGGGACAGATAGCATAATATGCACACATCCATCTGTCCCCGGTGAGTCGGTATGAAAAACAAAGGGCTGACGCTGCAGAGGATGCGATGGAGCAACCTGACATGTCCACGCATGTAGTTTAATCTACGTGTTGTTCACTGCAGATGTTTCCACAGAAACTTAATGGACAAGAAACTGGTCTGAGAAAGTATGGGGTGCCGATTGTAAAGCTATACATTAAAAATTTAACAGCTACATTAACGTCTAAAGGTTAGTCCAAATGTTATTGTGAAAATATCAAATCTTATTGTTATAGTATAAGATTGCCTGTTAAATATAACTGTTTAAAATCAAATCTAAATGTATTTCTACAAAAGTCAAAATATACAAAAGGTAAACTATGCAGAATCAGGTCTATTACAGTTGAAAACTAAATGTGAATTATGATATTAAGTTAAAATACAAATTCAGACTGCTGTATAAACAAAATAGCCTACCAAAATGTAAGGGTAATGTCAACAACCCCCATCTAACTAGGGGTAGACTGATATATCGTTTATCCGATATTTACCATCTTTATATATTCTGTAATCTATATTTCTTCATTCCAGTAGCCATCTGCAGCTGTCTCTGATAATATAACCTTGTTGTTGATGGGTGTTCTTCAGCCTACTGTGCTGTACTGCACAGCTACAGGTGGTCAGACACTTCCTACAGTGTTTTCTGTACTGGTTTACTGGATGAAGCTGTTTCTTAAAGTAGTTTTCCATGAGCACTACAGAGTAACTTGAACTTGTGCAGCTCCCCCCCCCCCCTTTCCTGGTTCAGTCGACAAAAAGCCATAAAACTGAGCAGAATAGCCAACAACAACACATTTATTCTGTTGAGTTGTGTTTCTGTGTAACATACAGACATGGACGTAATTTTCACTTTAGAAGTGGGGGGGGGGGGGGGGGGGACATGGGGGGGGGGGGGGGGTATCTTTACAGTATGTTCTAATGGGAAACAGGCTTCAACACAAACGGTTGTTTTCTGCTTGGTCCTAGAGCTCAACCAGTGTCAATTTAATATAAAGTAATATTGTTTTTGGATGGTAAAAAGTGCAGGGGTCAAAACTTGACTTTGGAAAAGGTGGGGGGGACATGTCCCCCCTGTCCCCCCCCCAAATTACGTCCATGCATACAAATAATCAGGGGAACACATTTACACTCAGATGAGCTGACTAAAACCACATCGTACAGAGCTGTTTTAGGCTGAGTAGTGCCCTTTGAGAACCAGCTTTACTCTGCTGACTTTTTCCAACCACCCTCAGAGCAGCAGGGATTAGGAGGCACGTTTGAATGCTAGCTTCTCCCCAGTGTGTGTTAACCACCCATGTCCTGCTTTTAGTGTGTGTGTGTGTGTGTGTGCGTGTGTGGGGGGGGGGGGGTGTCTTAGAGGTATGGGTATGTGCACTGAATTTCTGTCTGATCAAATAAAAGCAGTCTAATCACGTTTTAGATTAAGGTAAAGTTAGTATATGACACAATATAGTCAGCATGCACAGAAACTAAATCTGCAGCATGTTTTTTCTTTCTTCATGTTCATTTGCTGCTTTGTTTGGGATATTTGTACAGTGTCTAAGTTCTATAACTTCAAATTAAATTCAAATCACCAGCCTTCCACCATTACGCTGGACAGCGTTTATGCTGCTTGAATGTGCTGTGTAATATTACTACTTTAACGCTCAGTTCCTGTTTAGGCAATAAAGTGGGACTCAGATTTGACATCATGACTTTAAACTAGAGCTGAAACAACTAATCGATTTAATCGATTATAATCGATTATTAAAATAGTTAACAACTTTTTTAGTCATCGATTAGTTGTTTAATAATCATATTTTACCGCATAAAGTCTATTTTTACCACAATCTGACATCGGTTACAAGCTGTTAAATTTGCCGCCAGTGTGTGGCAGTAATGAGCCACTGATCTACCAGTGGAGCCGTAGAAGAAGAAATGAGCCAATGAGTGCCCTCGGTTTTCATGACGTATCACGTTACTGACGCTCATCTTGCTGTGAGAGATGGCGGAACAAGAGGAAATACGGAAGAAAAATAGAAGCGACAAAACTGAAGAGAAACCCCGGACAAAAACCTCACGAGTATGGGAGCACTTTACTCTAGATGCCTTGAAAAGACGGGTGACCTGCAAAATATACAAAAACCATCTAGCATGGCACGGAAGCACGACGTCCCTAAGTGAACATTTGAGACGAAAACATGTGGGGGCTGATGCAGCAGAGGAAGAGCACCGCGGTCAAGTGAGCCGTCATTTGGAAGAGCCAGCCCGGTAAGTAACAGAAAATAAACAAGCTGGACTTAGTGTTTTAGCTGAGTTCGTTATACTGGATGTTAAACATGTTTTTTTGCCGCGTCAGTCTACGGTGTTCTACTTCTGATTGACTAGATGCCATCGTGAATCTCCTCCGTGTTGTGAATCATGCGCTTGCCAAATTCAGCACGTCTGTTTATAAGAATGTCCTCGTTAAGAGAAAAACGGCACAAACCCATAACTATGTTCCTCATTCAAAAAAGGACAACTCCGCGGAGAAAAATATACAGACGAGCTGTGTCCAGGTGAATATAACGCGGCATAGTTGTACGCTTTCAATTTTTAAATACAGGAGAAATTTAGAAAAAGTCATTTTTTTACTATTAAAAGGCTGTTTTACTGTCTAACGCTGTAAAACGCCTCACAACACATTTTTATCATGTTTCTTAAACAGTATTACACAAAATAAACATTTTTCACATTTCTCTAGCTAATTTAAACACTCCAGACTCAAAGTAAAAACCTCATGAGCTTCTTACTTAGAGCTTTTTAATAGTAAAAAAATTAGAATTTTTTTCTGAATATCTCCTGTTGTGGGCTATTTTGTAGATCGTAACCCTCAAAATAAATGATCACTGTATATTGTTAATTCAAATAATATAATATTGATTTAGTGTTGTAGTGTGTGTGCTGCTTTATTTTATATGTGTACTTATTTCAGTCTATTTGTGTTTCTTATGCAGAAAAAAAACAAGCAACGATGGACAACTACATGGGGAACAAGACACTCACCCCCCAGCAATTCATACCACTTACAAACTCTATTCTAAACATGCTGGTAAAAGACATGAGGCCACTATCCATGGTGGAAGGAGCAGGCTTCCAGCTAATGCTAAAAAATTATTCTGGACTGATATTTTGCACTGTTTAGCTCATTTTATACTGCTGACTGTGTTCATGTGCAATAAAATAGATTGCAGTCAACTGCACAATTCTCTTATGTTTTTTTTTCTTAACTGAAATGCATCCATCACTTGTATAGGTTAAATAGCTAAACAATAACAAACCGATTAATCGATTAATCGAAAAAAATAATCGACAGATTAATCGATTATGAAAATAATCGTTAGTTGCAGCCCTACTTTAAACAAGTTTTTCTTCAATAAAGAAATATTGTCAATGTCAGTTTTATTTTTATATTACAGTCAAAAACAAGAGGGTAAACCATGGAAATGTACAAAGCAAAAACCCTTATGGACTCATGGATTATATACTTTCTACTAGGCATGTAAGAAAATAACCATTTGGCAATATATCACAATATTTTTTGCTGCGATATTATATTGCAACGTAATGTAAGTGGTTACTTTTATTAAATGGTCAATAAGTTGTGATATTCCATCTAAATATGAATTATCAATATTATTGAACTTTAGAAATTTGATCTAAGATGAAACCAGGCCTTTTTGGTGGTTCAGGGAAATCACACCTTCGTAATAATTTGAGACAGAAGCAAAAATATAGTTTATAAAATCAATTTAATACTATATTTCTACTACTAGTGCTGACACAGAGCAAAATATGATAAATGATGGTTGGGACAAGATAACTGAAACAATGAATGAAATGATGGGATGTAAGCTTAGATGTTATGTTAGCAAAACCTGAAAAAGTGTCTAGCTGTTATTAACTATTGTTTATCAATTTGGACAAATCAGAATTTAACAAGTTAAAGTGGGCGTTATCAAAGACCTCAGGCACCACTCCTTTCTCTAACTTTTAGAGAGGTTGTATTTCTTAATGTGAAGTAAAATGTCAAACATTTATGTGAAGTGAATACATTAACCATTAACAATAATATGGTAATATTAATATGTGAAAATACTGATAGATTAACATAATTAAACAAGTGTACTAATCTGGTGTAATTTAAGATCTGGAATAAATCATTACGTGAATAAACATTCATGTTAACCCATAATTCATACTGTAGAGCATTCACATTATTCAAACACTTTAGATTTAAACATATTGTCAGTTCAACAAAATATAACTTATTAAATGATAAAGTAATTTTCTGAGCCAGAAAAGATAAACTTTATTCAAAGAAGACAGATAAGAAGTCTTGCATCTTCTGCAGTATCTTTATGTCTTGTGATATACCACAGGATAAGTAAAGAATATTGATCATAGATTCCATATCGGCACCACAGTGTCAGACTGACCTGTATGAAGAAGTTAACTTTTGGTCATTTTAATCAAATACATGGCCTTTCAGTACGTGACATTATCGATATTCAAAATCCATGTATCTGATTATTTTGAATCATTTACATACAAACATTTGTGTATGTTCTTTTCTTTTGGTGCAGTTCTAATGGTGACCTCTAGTTGGGTGCAGTGTGCATTGGGTTTGTTTCTACCACTAACATGTAAATTCCTTAGTTATGGTTCAGATACCTCATGTATGTATCAGTTTGGACTGTTTATTGGAAATTCCTACAAAAATTTCAGTCAAAAGAAAATCGCAAATATCGTCTTGCTGAATGTATCACAATATATGGTGATATATTGCATATATATATATATATATATATATATATATATATATATATATATATATATATATATATATATTGCAATCCCCTGGATTGAGACAATGAGAAATAGTTACTTTTGTCTCTAGATGGGCAGAAACTGTAGGTGCTTTTATAGGACACACCATGCCGGCATATCGGCGTAATATTACCGCAATGGTTTGTCTATAAACGCGCCATGCCGGCGCCATGCTGGCGTTGCGCGAATATTGCGGCAAATATTACGCGAATATTGCTGCATTCATTCTGCCTCGCTTGGTAGTAATATTGCCGCATCAGCCCCTCGCCTCTGACGGCTAAACGCGGGTCAGCCCCGCTAATCCCTTTGGAGCGACTGTGGGAGGCATTTGACCATGAATAAACCTGTCACCAATATGGGCGTGGCATCCCTGTCTGCTGTTGGAAAAATCTAGTGTACAAAGTTCTCCAAACGGGGTGATGCTGGAAGTTGCTGCAGTCTGTTCCAACCTATGATGGGTAACAGTGGAGCTGTGAGGGTGGGACCAAATGGTTGACACCCATAAAGACCAATAAACTGAACCAAATGTAGCTACAACAATCTAACCAATGCTACACAAAGCTAGTAAAGCTAGCTTAGAGCCAGGTAGCTAACCCAAAGCTAACAGAGGTTTTTGGATGCTGTTAGCCAGAAAAACGCAGTTGAGTAACTCAAAAGTGAAGCATGCATGAACTCAAATAGCTGCAGTGTTTCTGTGGTCTCTCTCAGAGAGTTCCACAGGTGACCAGCACAACTACAGCCTTGCATGGCAGCTAGATGACCACACAGCTCAGCTAAGATGGGAGCGGGCAGCCGCCTGCATCTGGCAACTGTTCTAGGAGGAGAGACGAGAGAAGCCGGTAGCTCACCTCACCTGGCTACCTCTGTGAGCCTAGGGTGGCAGATATGTGGACCTCTGATCGCTATGGACAAACCAAGCCCCAAACCTTGCGGGTGGGGGGTGGGGAGGGGTGGTGGGGGGTTGGGGTGGAGAATGCACACGGGTGTAGCAAGCTTTTGTAAAGTGTGGGTACCACAAGGTATGCACCAACACCAAAGAGATTTTGAATATACCCCTCAATGAATTATAAATGGGGGGGGGGGGGTGCTTTCGTGTATGCTGCGCCTGTTACAATTCGTCAGTCAGCATCCATTACGGCCTTGAAGTCCCACTTAAAAATGTACTTTAATGACTTGGCTTTTAAATCATGAATTGATTCTTGTAAATAGGGTTGTCACGGTAACCGGTATAGCGGTAAACCCCGGTAAAAAAGTTGACAATAAAAATAACCGTCCAGTTTTTAAAAAACTAAATTATCTCGGTGGGTTTACCGTGGCCGCGGTTTCAGCGCGGTGACCCTTACCAGCCACCGTCGCTTCAGCTGAAGTTCCCGCGGCGCGCACACGCACTTTTTAGTTTGCAACAGCACCAAAACTTTGAAGCTGAAATAATGGCCGAAGGAGGAGACGGCAGCGCCCAGGACATCCATCAGCCCTCAAAGAAGACTAAATCGGAAGTATGGGCATATTTTGGATTTCTGAAAAATGCTGAGGGACAGTTAATAGAAGACGGCTATCCCGTTTGCAGAACGTGCAGGAAACAAGCGTCTGCAAAAGGCAGCAACACTTCAAATCTAATGGCACATCTGCGTGACCATCACCCACGTCTCTACAGCCAGTGCAAGGTAAGTTAACATTAGCATTTTAGCTTAAATGCATGACGTGAGGACTTTTGGTTGAGGGAGAATGCAACGAGTCACTAAATAGTGCAGCCGCAGCGTCCTCTGCCAGCATTTAAACCGTGTCACGGACACCCTGTTGCTGAATGAAGCATCTTATTTGTTGATGATGAAGAGAAATATACAATTAGTTCCTTGTCATTGATTTGTTTACTTATTCAATGCCATTTATACTTGAACATTTGGATTTGATTACATAGTGTAGTAGTTATTTTAGTATTTTGTTTAAAGTGGCTATTTATTTTAAATACATATTATTTTAAGGTTGACTTGTACAGTGCTCAAGTCAAGTGTGGACTGGAGTTTTAGATTTTCATTTTGATAATGAAGAAAACAAGTATATGAGAAAACAAGTGGTGTTTCTTTGATTTGTTTACATATTGTTTATGTTTTGAATGTTTGGATTTGTATAATTTAAACCTGCACTGACTACTGTAACATGTTCCAGAAAAAGAAGCTATTTGTTCCTTTACTTGTGAAAAGTTGCACTTTTGCTAAGGCTTTGTGTTATTTTAGGTTTAATAAACACTGTTAAACCTTTTCAAAACTATTTCAGTTTGTGTAGAACAGGACTATCAATGCTTTCTGAACATATGCAACACCGTTTAAAAAATACCGCGATAATACCGAAAACCGTGATAATTTTGGTCACAATAACCGTGAGGTTAAATTTTCATACCGTGACAACCCTACTTGTAAAATTAATTTTTTTTGTTATTCTTGTTTGTATTTATATGCGGTTTTATTGATTGGACAACAGCCATTTTGGTGGTCCTACTTATTTTTATCTCTAGCCAGTGGTGGACATCTGTGGGTTCTGAAGAATCCCAGAACTTCCGGTGTGCTCCAGAGCTGGTGCTGATAATGAGGCAGAAGAGAGGATAATTCTATTTGGGTGTGGAATCAATTTTTCAGCAGCCCTAATGATCATTCATGAAATGTCTTATTGAATGCATAAACATTCACCTGCATCTCATGTTGTATTACCCTTTCAATACATAGTATTATTATTGGTGTATTATATATATATATATATATATATATATGTTTGTGTGTGTACATATATATACATATATATATATATATGTATATATATGTATATATATGTATATATATATATATATACATATATATACATATATATATATATGTATATATATGTATATATATATACATATATATACATATATATATATATATGTATATATATATATATATATATATATATATATATATATATATGTTTGTGTGTGTACATATATATATATATATATATATATATATATATATATATATATATATATATATATATATATATATATATATATATATATATATATGTAGGTCTAAATCTGTTTGTCTGAACTTATCATCAGCTCAGCTCAGAAGCAGCACAGCATCAGATGACCTCATTGATTACTTTGTATTCCACCCCCCATCCCGATCAGACGGCCGGACCCATGGAGATATTCCAGGGCTGAAAGTTGTGTCCTTCGGCAAAACACTTATCCCACCTTGCCTGCTGGTGGTGGTCGCAGGGACCGGTGGCGCCTGTGCTCGGCAGCCTCGTCTCTGTCAGTGCGCCTCAGGGCGTGAATGTGTGTGTGAATGGATGAATGATACACTGTAGTGTAAAACGCTTTGGAGTCCTTACTCTGAGAGGTGCTATCCAAGTGCGGGTCATTTATCATTAATGAGAAAAAATGTATTTAATTGATTTTAGCAAATGGTGGCAGTATAACAAAGAGTCTGAATAATTTCCGTACCCACTGTACATCTTCCTTCATGGACACAGAAAAGTCACATCAGTGCAGCTGCTTTTTAGCTGTGCCTATTTTGAATTTTGGAACAGAGATGCTTTTGTGCTTTTGCTCGTCCAGGTCAGAGGATGCAAATGAGGCTGCCATCTGCATTACTCCTCTTATGTATGACCCATTTAGCCAAATCTTTCAGCAGAGCAAAGAAAATCCCATTTTATCACACACTAGCTTATTTGATCATCAGTCACCTGTGGACTCTGTGATCTCATGCACCCAAGTGGCGCTTGACTTGAAAGATGTGGTGCTTCAAAAAGATAGGATTTCAGGGATTCAAATGGTATGCAGGGAAAACCAACCAGAGAAGATTAACTATCACAACCTCTTAGCATCTGTCCTTGCTTTCCTGAATCTGTTGCTGCAGTGCAATTCCTTCTAGCCTCTGGAGCAGCCACCCCTGATATTTAGCTTCACTCCCAGCCACCTCCTCCTCCTCGACCTGCTGCAGTGGTGCACTTATCAGGGAAGCAATTTATAATTGGTTTAATTGTAAAAGGTCGTTGCTTTATGCCAAAAGGACCAGTAGAAACAGATTTAGCAGGAGGAGGTGGAGAGGAAGGACTGAACTGAAGCAGAAACGAAGAATTTAGAAAGAGGAGGAAATTAAATAAAATTATTCTCAACAGCTGCAGTGGCTCAGACATGTAGGCTGAATGTTGGTCATCACTGGGGTGAACGGTTCACTGCACATTGTGGCCGTCGGCTGCCATCATTAATTGGACTTTCATTAACTAATCCAGTCAGTTCCTCTAAAGTCCTGGAACGCCACATACTTTTCAGCACATGCAAGGCTTCGAGTCAAGTCTGAGCTAGATTTAAGCAGCAAAAAGAAGAAGCACTCAGCGAATGGCAGAAAATATTTGACTCCCACAATTTGGCAGAGCAACAGCAGTACTAAAAGATCTAACTTTAGAAGATCAGTTTGTACATCCACTTATGTAGGCTGACTCTAAACCAGTAAATAGTCACATCAGACAAACACTTGTTCCTTTTGTTACTGTAGACACAATGTTCACAATGTTGGGATTTGGTCACCATTGTAAGGCCTGAGACCACAGACATCATATACCGTAAATCCTCAAATACAGGCCCGGGCTTTTATTTACGCAAGTGCATCCTGGTTCAGGCATTTATTGGAAGGAGGCCAGAACTGGAGTCAAGTCTCAATTTCAATTTGAGCAAAAAACAACAACAACAAAAAAAACTACCAGTGGAATGAACAAAAACAAGATTTTGTGTATATTTGAACCTATAAAACACTAGGTTTGTTTATTGAAAATGTACAGTTAACATTGTATGTATGTACACATATAGAACATTTACAACAAACACCGTTGTTTCAGGCTAAGTCCCAGTAGGGGAACAAACATAGCAAACATGCCAGTAGTGCATTGTAAACACTTGGTGATAATTAGGTCATTGATTCACAACGAAAGGCAACAGACACCTTACCGCTCCAAAGATTAACCATTCATGTCAAGTAAAATGAAGATCCTCCAACTGCTTAATCCTCATCCTTCACAGTTCCATGTTACAACACTGAGCTAACTGCTAAAAACATTAGCACTCCACAAGCTATTTGCGGTGAGGACACGTGAAAACGGTATCAAACTGTTTACCTGCTGTTTTTGTAGCTGTGTTTCTAAGCCCTTCCCTGTGATGAAGTAATCACTGCAAACTGTAGCATTTTCTGTTCCGTTTCTGCTCATCAGCAGCCGGAGATTATTCCGTCTTCGTTCAGTAAGTTTCAGTAAGTCCTTAGTGGTGCATCTTTTTGTCCCGATCGCATGGATTTTTGGCATTTTTACACCCAGTCAACAAAGTAAATAAAGCCTCGGGCACACCAGAGGCATATGTGTTGCGTCCACGATTTTAAGAAGTCAAGTGGTCACACAGGACGTGCTGCGCCGCTGAGCGCTTCTTGGCAAGTCCCGCAATAATCACAACCTCACGCGGGAAGTAACTTTATTGTTTATACGTGATCAGAATTCCTGCTGTTTTTTGTGAGACTAATTCATTACCAGGGGGTAAGTACGCTCTTTATAAAAATATTTAAAGATCAATAGTACTTTAAAGTAATCAAACCTGCAGCTGGGTTTGTTCCGGTGGTTAGGTTTGTGCCTTTCAGCCGGCCACTATTAGAGACTAGCCTTTTTTTACCCCCGCTGACAGCGAGACCGGCTAATGTAGGAGACCCAACCAGTAATTGAATACAGGCCAATATTGGATTATTTGCGGTACGTTGACGCCCTGTGGACTGGCGTTGCCTATAGGGCTTGTGATCGTGATGTCATCACCGACGCAGCCGCCCCGTTGGAGGCGTGTGAGTCCTTACTTCTTGCTACTGTAAACAGCGCTCCGTCTTGTTCTTGTGGCTTAAATTTAGCTATTATTCAGTTGATCGGTTATATTATACAACTCTAGTAAATCGTTGCTGTGTTGTGGGGTGACACACGGGATCGCCAGGGGAATAAAGGTGGAAAACAAGCTAACTTTTCACGTTTTTTGCTTGGAGGCAAAACCACAGAAACCAAGTATCTAGCATGACAAAGTCTTGTCGGCTCACTTGTAATGCAGCTATAAGGCGACGAAACATCACCTTCCAGAGTATTTAAATTCTGGTAAGTTACAGATGATGTGCGATTTTTACACACACACACACACACACGCACGCACGCACGCACGCACGCACGCACACACACACACACACACACACACACACACACACAGAGAGAGAGGCTACACGCACATACCAGTTAACTAGTGTGGGCGCATTGACACAACACAACCCAGAATGCTATGCGTAATCACGTGTGATCTCAAGGCCTATTGGAACAGTCTTAGTGGCCAGCCACCATCTTAGATGGGTCTCCATTCACCCCCAATGTATCAATTTCTACTGAGGAAGGTGTTTACCCATTTAAAAACACATTTTATTATGCTTTTTGGCTAAATCAGACATATCGTATGGCATGATAGTTAAAATATAAATGTAATTACATAAAATAAACAAATATATATATATATATAAATTATAAACATGTACGTTACAAAGTCCCACATGATCTGTTTTCAATAATACCTTGGTTGTTGCAATCTTCGGCTGTACATAAAACGGGCATAGTTGTTCAATCTGCATTGACTCTAGTTGGGGTTGGAGAGTGAGGAGACCCACCCAATATGGCCGTGAGGCTGTTACGTTCTCCAGCACTCAATGGACTACATATATTATTCATGTCTATGCCCAATGTCATCGGTGGTGCTCTGAGATACTTGTCAGCTTAAAAGATAAAAACAAATGTTTACTGTTGCTGCAGTTCAACAGTAAAAGGGTAAAATGTGCCGGCCAAACCAAACATGAGGGTGATGATGATGATGATGATGATGAGGCTGCCTGCAATGCGCCCCATCCCTCTTGGTCAGTCTGGAGATTGATGAGGCCTCCCCTATCAGGCATCCTGCCCTGCGCCTCTCTCACTCTTCTCCTCTCCCAGCAATGCTCAAGGAGCCGTCTGCCGTCATCTCAGCCGTCTCTGGCCACGAAAGCCTAGACGTACCAGACAATAGGGCTGCAACTAACAACCATTTTAATGGTCGACTAGTCCCCGACTATTGAAACGATTAGTCGACTGGTTGCATAATTATAAAATTTTTCTTAAATTTAGCATGAGATTGCTTTAAGTATGTGGAATGTGATAATAAACACAAGAAAAATGGGTACTTCAATGGAAATTGCATTTTTATTGAACTCTTCTTCAGATGCCCTGTCTAAAACCAATTAGGCACAGTGCTCAGTCAGTATGGACATAAATGCATGAATAAAGAAACCTCTATACATTTTTTAAAGGACAGGCAAATATGTTTTATGAGAAAAAATAAATTAAAATCAAGTAATTCCCTTCCTGTAAATCAGGGGCAGGCACATTAGCAGCAATAAAACAGTAAACAAAAATATTGGGTGAAAGGGTGGCTGTCTTCTTCAAACTGCACGCATTTATTTTAAAATACTTTTGTCAGGCACAGTTGGGCATTACATTAAATCTCTCTTTTTTCAAAATCGAAAATACGCTTATAACATGTACAATGTACATCCAAAACAAAACTTTCGAAGATTTCGTGTTATTTAAATCTTACCGAGGCGAGTCAGACTCTGTTTCATTCAACTGTCCAACGTGCTTTCTCTTCAAGTGTTCATGCATCACCGAGGTGCTGCCGTGATACGCAAGGACTGCTTTGTAAACCATGCAGGTAATCTTTAATACCGTCTCGCAGCAGCTACCTGCTGACTACGCTGAGAAGCTAGAGTTGTTCCGCTCCTATTGCACTAAGAAGATGGCAGACAAAAACGTCCAGCCCCGGCACATCACCAACATGGATGAGGTCCCGCTTACTTTCGACATCCTAGTGAACCTGACCGTGGAGAAAATGGGGACCAGCACGGTGTCTGTGCGGACGACCGGCCTCGGGAAGTCCTGCTTCACCGTCGTGCTCACCTGCCAGGCTGATGGCCAGAAGCTGCTGCCAGTGGTCATCTTCAAGCGGAAAAGTTTCCCACCAGCGTGATCATCAAGGCGAACTCGAAGGGCTTGATGGATGAGGACATGATGGTGGCGTGGCTGTGGGAGGTGTACACCAAAAGACGGGACGGCTTCTTCCACGCTTCTCCAGCCATGCTGATCTGCGACTCCATGCAGGCCCATCTCACCGACGCCGTTAAAATCCAGGTGAAGAGGATGAACACGGAGCTTGCCGTCATACCGGGTGGATTAACCAAAGAACTCCAGCCGCTGGACATTGGGGTGAACCGGTCATTCAAAAGTCCGAACAGCGTGGGAGTGCTGGATGACTTGATGGCAAACACACGTTCACCAAGACGGGCAGGCAGCGCCGATCGACTTATGCCACCATCTGTGAGTGGATCGCTGATGCCTGGGCCAACGTTTCCGTCCAGACGGTTGTTCAAGCTTTCACCAAGGCCGGGATCACAACGGGAGAGCCGAACAACGACAGTGACATTGACTCTGACGGCGATGAGCCGGGCGCGTCGGAGCCGAGCGCGCTGGGTTCAGTGCTTGGTCAGCTTTTCATGTCAGACATGGAGGACGAGGATTTTGAGGGATTTATAGACGAGGAATGAAAAAAAATGTGAGTGTTTTTTTCAGTATTGCTGTTGAATCATTTTTATAGCTGCTATGGACAAATCTGTACAGGGCTGTGTTGCTGCGGTCTGAAAGGCCAACAGCGCCTGTGTGTAAAGATAGGACTTTAAACACATTGTTTATATCAAACAGCTGTACAGTGTATCCACGATCCAGATGGGCAACAGCGCCCTGCGTGAAACTGCAACTTTAAATATGTTTATATTAAACATAAGCAAACAGTTGTGTTGCCGCTGTCTGAATGCGCATCTTTGCTCCAGCCGTGCCTGCACGTAAAAACGGGACTTTTGTTTGTTAAAACAGCCATACGTCTGATTGTTCATTCTTGCTGCTAAAAGCATCCGTGCAAAAAATGACACTGACAATTACGAAATTATTTTTATTGTGAATGAGAGGAATAAAGTTTGATTTTGATCTAACTCCTTCGTTTGGCTTATTGTACCAATTACGCACTACTAGGTGGAGTAAGACTCTCTGCTCGGCTCCCGGGTCATTACAGCCACACAGTGGCTGCACATAATGCTTTATCTCCAGCCAACTTGGCTCGTCTGTCATGCAGCGTTAAGAGGGGCGTAGCGCTGTGTTCAGTCAGTCATGCCGTTACCACAGTTTAAATCTTCATTCTTGCTGCTAAAAGCAGCAGTGCATTAAAATGGGACTAAATGTTACTTTATTAATGAGAAATTTGTTTTTTAGTATAGATAATGAGTGGAGTAACGTTTGACTTTGATCTAATTGCCCTATTTGCCTTAATTTTGCCGACCGGGACGCTCGCTTGCTTTGCTGGGTGCGCCCTATAATCAGGTGAGCCTTATGTGCGGACCAAACCTTTAACTAGGACGCTGATTGGCTGTGCGCCTTATAATCAGGTGAGCCTTATGGTGCGGAAAATACGGTACCAATTTTTTCTTAAAAAAGCTTTGAATCTACTGATACAAAAACAACAGCGTTTTATTCCATGTTGACATTGCCATGTGAGAATATTGTGTTCATTTTGTGATAATTTATGGATTTTTTGAAGTTTTGAAAATCATTTGATCAGTAAGTCATATAATTAAAGTCATAGTTTTTATTGAAATTGCATGCTAGCAGCACGCATCAAATTCAAATTGCTAACACTAGCATACAAAGTCCGAGATGGTACGGCTCCCATCTACCTGAATCCTCTTGCAAAGGCTTACGTCTCGGCCCGGCCGCTCCGGTCATCACAGGATCGTCTGCTAGCGGTGCCTACGCCACGCTCAGGACAATCCAGACTCTTCTCATGCATCGTTCCACAAATGTAGAATGACCTACTATAACTGTAATTGTACATGCAGAGTGGGCCAAAAAACCTGTTGAGAGGTGTAAAATCGCAGTGACAGTTACAGGAACCGTTTAACAGCAGTGATTGCCTGAAATGTTTGTGCAACAAAATATTTAGTTAAGGTTACCATCATTTTTGTTCAGGCGATGGGTTAATATTTTAAAATAATTCAGTTGGAGCATGGTTGAAAAGCAATGCTTGACTTGAATTGGTTAAATTTCAATTCATTTTTAATTATTATTACTTTAGTCAGATTCAAGTTATTTCTGTGACCATTGTTGTTGTTTTTTCATTGACCAAAGGGTACCAATGATTTTGTCCATGTCTGTGTTTTCTAAGATTATTTGACTGTGGTGGCTAGTGTTGGGCAAGTTACTTCAAAACTGTAATGAATTTTTTTATTACTTGCTACCCTCATTTTAAAGTAATTCATTACATTAAAATATTACTGATTTTAAAATGTAAGGCCTTACACTACTTTTGCATTACTTTAAGTTACTTTCACCAAAACAACTTCAATATGAATCTGGTAATCTGACGCTCAGTGAGCTCATGACATATCCAGAGGAAAGTGATGCTAGGATTGCTGTTAAAAACAGTCAGATATAATAACTGTTCTTTAAAATGATTGTTTATTTAAAAAATGCAACACAAAACTGTACTCTCAGCACGATGCCGTCATATATTAACTGAGCAGGGAGTGAGGTGGTGGGGGCTCCAAGCCTATTTTGCCTTTGTCCCCAAATGCCTTGATACGGCCCTGGATGTGGAATGTCTTTTGAGGGTGATCTGATTCTATCACATTTATAAATATTAAATGCTTATATATTATTGCTTTTCACTGGTAAAAATGAGTATTGTGGATAAATCTACCTACTTTATTTCTTTTCAAACACTTTGTTTTGTTTTCTTGATTTTATTTGAATAATTTCCTGCCCTTTCTCTCTCCAACCTTCCTGCGTGCTGCATGTTTTCTCCGTCTTCCAGAAAAACCGTTTCCTAGATTTTCTACTTTCTAACTAATCAGCCAAAGGGCTCTACCTACATTGCGCTCCAGCAGCAATGAGTTGAAATCACCGGGGCACAGATTATGAACTCAGCTGAGGCAAAGCACGTCAGAAAAATACATAAAGCACCAGAGAATATGGGCTGATATGAACGATCGTGAGTGAATTGTTTTGTTTTGGTGGAGCGATTTTGTGAATGTTACAGTGCAGGATGCAGCTGGAGTATTTGAGCCAATACTGCTGCGCGCTGCGTCCTCTCTGCTCATAGAATGCTGGCAAAATATGTGGGCGTAATATATGTAGATACTGGATGTTTTTTCATGCTTCCCGCAAGTAGAAGTTTTAAGAAACCCATTTTGATTCTGGGTTTAAAAATGAATTGTAATTACCGCGTTACCGACAATTGTAACGCGCAAATATTATCATTTTCTTTCCCTGTAATGTCTTACATTACCACATTACAGCAAAAAGCAGTGCATTACAGTAATTAATTACTTTTGTACCACGTTACTCCCAACACTGGTGGTGGCCATCTTGAATTGGGCTGACCTCAGTAATTAACGTCAATGTTTTAAAGAAAGTTTTCACATGATGAATTAACACTCAGACTAAGCCATTTGGATGTCTGTTAGATATTTGGACACCAAGGTTCAGCTCAACATCTGTTAAATGGGCTGAGTTAAAAACTATTGTGTGTTGTCTAAGCTCAGTTGGCAGTAGGGGCCATCACGAATTGGTTAATCAGAGGCAGATTTTTCACCCAGTAATTGATTTTGACACAATTGATAAATCTAGTGGTTCATTAGACACTTGCATATCTTATGTCATTTAGCATTAGGTAATAAAAGTCAGTCCCTTCAAGCTCTAAATGTGACTTTGAAATAATTATCACAGAGTTCAAACAGGATGAGCGATTCCGGACTTATATCATGACAAAGGCACAGTCAGAAGATACAGTAGTTTGACAAAGATGATACATCTCATTTGGTTTGTCACCCAATGCTCCTCATCTTCCAACAGAAACCCAAGCTGTGAGACAACACTTACACAGAGAGAGACATTGCCTGAGAGAAATAACCTCCAGTTAAATAAAAGAGTCTGACCCCCCCCCCCCCCCCCCACACACACACACACACATGTTACAAACCAGCACGCCCTTCCGGTATTTGTTATGAAATGAACTCTCACATGTGCTTTAACGGCCAGATGTTTGAGCAGGAAGCCCCAAAACAAAAGCACCAGCAGAGTAACACAATGACACGTTGTTGTGTTTGGGAGGCTGCAGGATAAATTCTAGCATGACACAGATTGAGTTGACATAAAATTACCCTTTTTACATCTCAAAAGATAATGATCCATCTATATCTAGTTATTTCCCTTTCTGTTGTTATTTCAGAAGTGTTGAGAGTATTGCCTCCATTTCATTTCATAACTGTAACATTGCTTCTGTATTACTAACTTTACATCATATTTACATTACATTTTCAAAGTATCCCAAAAATTGACTAAATGGCTCAGAGCTTGAATGGAAAAATTTATCCAAAATTTAAAAAAAAGAGTTGACAATGTAGCTAACAGAACAATACCACTGGCAATTACAAGGAGAAACAAAAACATACAGAACATAAGTTAAATAAACAAGAGAAAACAGCACTGGATGAGAAGCTGAGATAATAAATTGAATGAAACACAGAACAAAGAAGAATAACCTCCTGAAAGATTCACAAAGGCAAACGTTTGGGAATCACTATTCCAGATCATGCATGACTGGTGCAGAAGCTGGTTTTAAACTAGTTCTTTTAAAAACTATTGAGATCCATTTTGTTTTTTTGCTAAACAGAGCCACTGTTATGTGAATGAATTTGATAAAAGCAACTATAGGTGTGTTCCATCGACATATAAATATTGGACAATGGGTTTCCATAGCCTCCAATAATAAGTTTTTGTGCTAAAATGGGAGGTGGCCACCACCGCCATTTTGACCGTGTCACAGGTTCTGTCAAGCCCAGACAATTCCACAAAAGGGAAGAGAGGAGGAGCTGAGGGTGGGGCTGTAAGGCTGGGATCAACTGACGACACCCGATCGAACTAGCTACAAGCTAACCTGAAGCTAACCCAAAGCTAATGCGGAGGTGGGAGCTAAGCTAACGGAGGTAGCAACCTAGCTACAACCGGAGTTAACTGTGCACAACACCAGAGCTTCTGAGTCAGAGATACGCTGGGCTGACCGCTGGGTAAAACCGGGTGGAACACAGAGGTCTCCGAGACCTCCACAAGCCGGCAGCCGCACAGCAGACAAGCGCCGCTGCGATCTGAGATGCGCAGAGCTGCCGCTGGGGAGAACCGGGTGGAAAGGTTTCCATCCCAGAGCTCCACAAGCCGTCAACCCACGCAGCAGACAGAAGCCGCGATCAGACAGAGATGCGCCGAGCTGCGGGGAGGGGAGAAACGGGTGGATAACATCGGTCTCCCGAGATCTCCACAAGCCGATAGTCGGAATCCAGCTCCACCAACATGTTATATTTCAACCCATTTTCTAAAGTGCAGCATTATGTTAAATGCACTGGGTTTTACCCTATTACATTTAAATTTCATGGTTAAACAGTACATGTTAAAATCTAAGCTCAGCTCGGCAGTGACCGAAAATACATAAATATAATTTTACTTACTGAAAAAAATGAAGTGGAGACTCCTTGGACGCTCAGTGCAGTTAATGCAACAGCAAGTCATTTTGTCCAACAATTGCACAAAAAACATCCAAAAAAGAATACACAAACACAGAGACTCAAAATCCCGGAACAGTTTCCAAGCCA
Organism: Nothobranchius furzeri; assembly: GCF_043380555.1. Classification (NCBI taxonomy): domain Eukaryota; kingdom Metazoa; phylum Chordata; class Actinopteri; order Cyprinodontiformes; family Nothobranchiidae; genus Nothobranchius; species Nothobranchius furzeri. The sequence goes on from NC_091742.1 coordinate 64,642,635, forward strand.
GACCGAGGCTCTACTGATGCCTTTCCACGGAGCTAGCTCTGTGGTCACGTGGGTCTGATGCTCATTAATTATACAGAATTTTAGGCTTTTAACACACTTAAACAGAAGAGTGAGGAAAAAAATTCACCCCCCTCAGAGTTGTCGTGAGTGTAAACTAGATCTTTTAAACAAAAACATGTTTTGGTACCAGGCTGTAAACATGTTTATTTCTGCTGTGAAATTGGTATTTTTAACCTGCGAGTCAATGAGGATTTGCTCGCTTCTGACACCAGCCCCCAGCGGATGAGGGTGGAACTGCAATTTTTGTCACTTCTGCGTTGGACTCAATTTTTCACCCGCATTGTGGGGGCTTGGTGTGTTCTAGGGCTGCCACGATTAGTCGACTCGTCACAACGATGTCGACAAATAAAATAGTCAACTATTAATTTAATATAAACATTTTTTTATATTAAATTTGAAATGCATTTTATGATCAAATAAAACAGTTGCCGACTGAACAGTTAAAAGGACACAATTGCACAACATTACTGCCAAGGTTTGACTACTAATAAACGACCTAAGGCTTCCTGATGCTTTGCGGCAAATTGACAGCAATGTTTTATAAAGACGGCTATTGAAAGCCGCTTTTCACATCACACAGCCACTCTCTCTATCCTCCAAATAAGCCAGCCGTTATTTTTATAGCTGATCAGTTTTACACTGCAGGGTTATATAACCGTACATCCAGAGGTCAAGTCCAGAAGTAACATCTTAATTTTTCTGCTGAATGAAGTGTTAACTGAAACACTAACATTTACAAAGTAAACGCTTTTAGCCGTGAGCCTGTGAAGGATGTTGACTCAATTTTTCCAAACAGGAAACTAGGGTAAGATAGTAAATGTTTATAAACATACAGAGACGCACTTCAAAATGGTCAAAATATCCCTTTAATCTTTTTCAGCCAACATGTTTGACTGATCTGAAGCTCTTTTCCTGCCTCTCAGTCCCTCTCTTTATCTTCCATTCTTCCTTTTCACCCTGAGGAAAACACTGCGGCTGCTAATCTCTGTTCACAGCTGGTGCCCCCCCCCCCCCCCCCTTCCCCTCACCAGTGTGGAAATTTTCATCTCCCTGCTATCAGCCGCCTGTAGTCTGGAAACAGGCTGCCACCAGCTGCTCTGTCACCTCTCTGGAGAATAATGTTGGTCTTGTACTGAAGCACCATCACTACAACTTCCTGAGCCTAAATACAGGCTGGTGGGATAGATTGGTCTAGTATATATGGAAAAACTGCCATTTTTATGTGTTTTACTCATACAAACACACAAATAAGTTTGAGATAATGCAGTTAGAGTGAGCCTAGAGTTAAGAAGTTTTAAATAATTTAAGGATAGGTTTGTTGTTTCCTTGTTTTGCTCAAACATGACTGTCACCTGTGCCAATCTTTAAACTACATTTTACTACCACCATCATCCATCCATTTTCTATACCCGCTTGTCCACGCAGGGTCATGGGGGGGGGCGGTGCCTACCTCCAGCATTCATCGGGCAAACAGGCAGGGAACACCCTGGACAGGGTGCCAGTCCATCGCAGGGCAACACAGAGACACACAGGACAAACAACCATGCATGCACACACTCACACCTAAGGACAATTCAGAGACAGTCATATTTTTGGACTGTGGAAGGAAGCCGGAGTACCCGGAGAGAACACATGCATGCACAGGGAGAACATGCAAACTCCTCGCAGAAATACCCCAGGCCGGGATGTGAACCCATGCAGCCGCAAGGCAACAGCGCTATCCACTGCGCCACTGCGCAGCCCGACTACCATCATGTTAAAAGTATTGCTTTTATTGCCTCTGACTGTTCAGCTGAAACAGAAAACCCATCCCACCATTACATTTCGCCAGTGACATGAATTTTCTACTCACAACTGAAGGCAAAAGGAAAAAAAGTGTGGCAGGAAAACGGTTTGTTAGAATGTGACCCAAATTTAACCCCCAACTTTTTTCAGTAACCAGATGTGTTAACTGCAGCCTTTAGCCGTTCAATAAGGTATTTTAATCATTCAGTTTTTAAAACCTTGATAACATTTTGAAGAAAATGCTGTTCATGCAAGCAGTCCTTATTTCATAAATGGACCAATAAATACTGCAGCTGTGCTAAGGCTAATGTTGACATTAGAGTACCATCAAGCTTGTTCTAACCAAGTTGCACCAAATAGAAAACATGACCTTTAAGACAACATCTGGATTATTGTTAAAACACACTTCACATCTGTTTTCAACCCTCACATTATTACTTGCTCATATTACTGTAGTGTTCTTAATGCTGTAACTGACTAACCAGCTGCATCAGAATGAAACAACAAACAGGAAACATCATTCCGCAGAGGCAAACACTTGCATAGACTGTAAGTGAGAAGTGAATCAGCACATTTAGTTGCAACGTTTTGAGTTTTTCATTTAAAACACAAAATATTGCATAATGCATATTGCATATATAATGCATATTTCACCTGTTCAGGCTGGCCTTTGCGTGACCTTCGGTTGATTCTTCATCACCACCTTCTCTTCATTCAGCGTTTTCTATCAGTTATGCCTTTCCCAGGATCCACTGATTACCTCTTAATTCATTTTCTCCTTTCCTTTTTTATCACAGTTTTTTACTTTAGCCAATTTAATGATATATTTTATCATTTTTAAATCTTTTTTTTATTTTCATATGTTTAATTTTTGTTCATGTGAAGCACCTTGTGATTTTTAGTTTGATAGGTGCTATATAAAATATGATATGCCAGAGTTTTAAACTAAGACCATCCTGTTCTGATCTGACTTGAACTAGGTTTTTGTTGTTTGATACATTTGCTGTGAATTGGTACTAAATCCATCCATCCATTTTCTTCCACCTTTCTTTTCACCCTGCGGAGAAAACTTATTTTGGCTACTTGCATCCGCAATCTCGTTCTTTCAGTCACTACCCAAAGCTCATGACCATATGTGAGGGTAGGAGCATAGATCGACTGTAAATTGAGAGCTTCACCCTCCGGCTCAGCTCTCTCTTCACCACGACAGACCGGTACAACGCCCGCATCCCTACAGATGCAGCACCGAACCGCCTGTCGATCTTGCGCTCCAGTTTTCCTTCACTCGTGAACAAGACCCTGAGATACTTAAACTCCTCCACTTGGGGCAGGACCTCATCCCTGACCCGGAGAAGGCATTCTACACTTTTCAGACTCAAAACCATGGTCTCAGATTTAGAGGAGCTGATTCTCATCCCAGCTGCTTCACACTCAGCTGCGAACCGCTCCAGCGAAAGCTGAAGATCACGTTCTGATGAAGCCAGCAGGACCACATCATCTGCAAAAAGCAGAGACCTAATCCTCAGGCCACCGAAAGGGATGCCCTCCACACCTTGGCTGCACCTAGAAATCCTGTCCATAAAGGTCATGAACAGAATCGGTGACAAAGGGCAGCCTTGGCGGAGTCCAACTCTCACTGGGAACGAGCCCGACTTACTGCCGGCAATGCGGACCAAGCTCTGACACTGGTCATACATGGACCTAACAGACCGTATCAGAGGGCCTGGTACCCCATGCTCCCGGAGTACCCCCCACAGGGCCCCCCGAAGGATGCAGTCAAACGCCTTCTCCAAATCCACAAAACACATGTAGACTGGTTGGGTAAATTCCCACGCACCCTCCAGGATCCCCCTAAGGGTATAGAGCTGGTCCAGTGTTCCACGGCCAGGACGAAAATCACATTGCTCCTCCTGAATCTGAGGTTCAATAATCCGATGGACCCTCCTCTCCAGAACCCCTGAATAGACCTTACCAGGAAGGCTCAGGAGTGTGATCTCTCTGTAGTTGGAACACACCCTGCAGTCCCCCTTTTTAAATAAGGGGACCACCACCCTGGTCTGCAGTCCAGTGAGACTGCCCCCGATGTCCACGTGATATTGCAGAGCCACGTCAGCCAACACAGCCCCACAACATCCAGAGCCTTAAGGAACTCCGGGCGGATCTCATCCACCCCTGGAGCCTTGTCACAGAGGAGCTTTTTAACCACCTCAGTGACCTCAGCACCAGAGATTTGAGAGGGCAACCCAAAGTCCCCAGACTCTGCTTCCTCACTGGAAGACGTGTCGGCGACCACCCGAGCTGCATTCCGCTTGGACTGCCGGTACCCGTCAGCTGCCTCTGGAGTCCTACAGGCCAAAAAGACCTGACAGGACTCTTTCTTCAGCTTGATAGCATCCCTAATTGCCAGTGTCCATCAGCGGGTTTGGGGGTTGCCACCACGGCAGGTATTTGACTTATTTTATTTAAACATGTTTGAGACTAATGATTTAGTCAATATTTTTTTTATATTATTTTTTCTGCTTGCTTGACTTGACTGTGGGAGGAAGCCAGGGTACCTGGTAAGAACCCACGCATGCACAGAGAGAACTGCAACTCTTTGCAAAGAGACCCCAGGCCGTGGGGTGAACCCAGGATCTCCTTGCTGCAAGGCAACAGTGCTAACCACTGCACCACTGTGCAGCCCCCTGTTAAAATATGAAATAAAACAACAAAATTATGAGGCTGAAATGTCAGATTCTTGTTATAAATGGCTCCATAATAAGTAGGGCTGCTTGATTATGGCAGAAATGATAATCACAGTTATTTTGATTAAAATTGAGATCTCGATTATTTAGAACGATTTTTTAATTAATGTTGATTGTATTTATTTATTTATTTATTCAGTCATAAAATTGCACAGGGCACAATCAGGACAAAAATAAATAGGAAAAAGAAAAAAGATGATCACAAAAACAACTCCTGATTCATAGTATAAAAGGCCAATACACTTGCTCACAGTTTATGAACCAAAGGGTTTAGGCTGAGATTTAGCTTATTTAAAGGCTCATTTGATTCCTCAATGACATACTCTGGGACATGCTGGGACGCTGGGTATTCGTCTATCTGGATGACATCCTTATCTACTCCAAATCCAAAGCCGTTCTCCAGCATCTGTTCCAGAACCATCTTTACTGTAAACTAGAGAAGTGTTCATTCCACCAACCTACCACAACCTTCCTGGGCTATGCCATCTCAGCTGGAGGGTTATCAGTGGATCCCAAGAAGGTCTCTGCCATCACTGAGTGGCCTGTACCAACTTTGCTCAAACAACTACAGTCCTTCCTCAGCTTTGCCAACTTCTATCGCAGTTTCATTCGTAACTACAGCACCATAGTGGCCCCTCCCTGACCAGATCCACCAACCGACCCTGCCCATTTCCCTTTCCCTCGGAGGCCAAGTGGGCTTTCTATCATGTCATCCAACTTTTCACCACGGCACCTATCTTCCTGAAACCCTTCACTGTGGAGGTTGATGCCTCTGACATTGGTGCGGGGGCCGTGCTTTCCCAGGTCAGTCCCGATCAAAAACTCCACCCATGCTGCTTCTTCTCCTGCAAATTCACCCCTACTCAACAATGCTACTGGGTGGGCGATCGGGAGCTGTTGGCAGTGAAATGGGCACTGGAGGAGTAACCAGTGTCTAGCCAGTTTCATCTGCCTGGAATATTGTGTGCTTCTTCATACCAAAACTGTCCGCTATTTTTTCATGCCTACCCTGGCCATCTTGAGATTCCTCATAATAATCTTCCCTGTTTACATAGAACTGCACTCACAAAGTCTTCTCCAGGAGATGAGACTTTTATAAAAATAATCTATATATTTATCTCAAAAAATGATTTCTTTCACTTTACAGGTTGATTACAATCATATTCTGTTTTATCTACAATGACTGTTCTATCTAAAGTGATTTAACAGTGTCTTGAATGCTTTACAGTAAAGAATGAATCAACATAAATGTTTATTCTTGAAATGCCTTGCGTAAATACACCAAACGAGTTTTCTTGATAATTTAATAATGATTTATTATCTGTTATGTCACATATAAATATCAGTATATTAACAAATGACTGTTTAACAAATAAGCATTTTTGTGTCTCAGAAGGGGAGGTCTGAGGACTCTTTGAAAATGCCTATTAAACTTTCTAAAATCTGCTGGTCCAAAACTTATAAACAACAAACCTTTAAAAGAAGAAGAACTTCTTATATTCGGCAGTTCAGCAAGGCAATGCCAGTCTTAAAGCTAAATTAGCATCCTTTGGGGGATTTAACCAAATATTTCAGTGGAATATTTTTAGCTGCAGGAACCATCCTTATTCAATATCAAACAACCATTATTTACTAACCTGCAAACACATGCCAGCTCCCGCAGACGCACTGACCAGCCGTGCAGATTCAGAGGAAACTACAGTGTTTTGATCTCAGAAGTCCCATCACTCGCCTAGCGAGACAGCTTTGCTTGTCGAGAACGCCTATCACACGGGTACCGTAGCAAAGACACTTAATTAGACTTTCAATCTAAGACTACATTTCTTCATTGTTTATTCATTGTCTTGCATCATAATTTTTTTTGATATTTTCTTTTTATTGAAAGTTTTGTTAAGGTACATAAAACATATACCAACAATAACAATAACAATAACAGTTGGCACAGTGGAACTGTCGGGTCCGCCCTGTTCCGGGCAAGCCATCCTCTCTTCTCTTCAGAGTCCCATGACCTCTGGTTTTGTCCATATGTCGGGGTCTATGTAGCCCTTAATGTTCCGCTTCTGACGTTGTTCTTACCGGGTGTTTCCAGTCCATTATAAAGTGTTCGTATCCACAACAGGCTCTTCCACATCCAGTAAACATATGCGAGTAGGCTAAATCTTAGTTATACAACCTGCCCTCCATCATTGCGTGCTGTTGCTGTGAGTAAATCTCTCCCATTTCTCCCAATTCTTATGAAAACGATCTAATTTAAGGTTCAAAAGGGCTGTCAGTTTTTCCATCTTATATATTTCCTCGATTATTCCCTGCCAGTCTTTACTTGTTGGGGCATTCTTCTCTAGCCATTTCCTGGTAAGCGCTTTTTTGCCTGCTGCCAACATGATATTCATTAAATATTTGTCTCTTGTGGGGACTACTGATGGGATATCACCCAGGTAAACAGTACAGAAATCCTTAACTACCTCACAACCCGTCACGACTGTGATTGTGTCGACCATCTCCCTCCAATATGGCTGAATTACCAGGCATTTCCAAAAAATATGGAAGTGGTCTGCCATGTTTTCCCCACATTGTCTCCAGCAATGTCCTTCTCTCTGTTGGCCTCTCTGTTTGCATTTTATTTTAGGGGTTATAAAGAACCTGATAAAATTTTTCCAAGTGAATTCCCTCCAGTAACTCGAACTGGTAGTTTTCCTCTGTTTTTCACATATAGTTGCCCAGCTTTCATCCGATATGGTGATTTGTGCTTCCCTTTCCCATTTAATTTTTATATAATTAGTTGATTGGTCTTTGAGTGATTGTAGATTCTGATAAAGTTTAGTAATTTGTTTGTTTTTAATCTTACTTTGATATGCCTCTTTTATAAGGGAGACTAGGCCGTCCCTCTGTTCTTCCGTGTTTTTTATGTTACTGTTGTAATAAGACCTGACCTGGAGATATCTAAAAAAATCCAGGTTTTCCAAACCATATGTGTCCCTTAATTTGTCAAAACTATGTAGTCCATCCCTCCCTGCTATTGAGCAAAATGGTCCGATCCCTTTTGTCGACCATGCCGCGTAGCGGCCATCTATTTGTGCCGGGGAGAATTCCCTATCGCTTGTGACCCATCTAAGTTGTTTTATGTTGGTTTCTGATTTATGTTTCTCACATTCGTCAAACCATATCTTTAAAGGTGTTTTAGTCCATTCATTTAACATTTTTTTCTTTTCCAGATATAATTTTTTATCTCCTAATATTGTCTGTAGTGGTAATTTTAATTGTGTCATATCTAAATCTTTCCATTTTGCCACATACAATGGGTCACACCAATAGAGTAAATATCTTAATTGTGCTGCTATAAAATAACTTTCTAAGTTTGGGAGGGAGAGTCCACCCTTCTCCCTAGGCAGTTGTAGTGTTGTGTATTTAACTCTAGGTTTGCGGCCCTTCCATATAAATCCCGAGAGCATTCTGTTCCATAGTGCAAATTGTTTGGCTTGTATATGAGCCGGTATAGATTGAAAGAGGAAAAGAAGTCGAGGCAATATATTCATTTTGATCATGTCGATTCTATTATATAAGTCAAGTGGCAGTATGCTCCATCTTTTAATGTTTTCTTTTAGCTCCCTTGTAATTGGTGAGTAATTTATTTCATAGATGTCTGTCAGTGTTTTGGGGATCTTAATACCAAGATATGTAATTATTTCATTGTTCCAATTAAATTTGGATATGTTTTTGATCCTTGCCGTAGGTGTGTAATTATATGTAATCACTTGAGTTTTTTGGATGTTTATTTTATATCCAGAGAGTTCGCCAAACATTTCCATCTTTGTCAATAGATTGGGCAGACTTTTTTCTGGGTCCCCGAGAGTCAGTAGAACATCGTCTGCGTAGAGACCTATCTTGTATTCTGTCCTCCCTATCCTCATCCCCCTAATTTGGTCGTCCTCCCTAATGGCTTGTGCTAGTGGTTCAATAAATAAGGCGAATAAGGCTGGGCTGAGCGGGCATCCCTGTCGACAACCTCTTTCCAGTCCCACCGCTTCAGTTAAACTCCCATTTATTTTTATTCTCGCTGAGGGTTGATAGTATAGGTTCCTAATCATCTGAATGAAAGAATCTACGAACCCAAATCGTTCCATAGCCAGAAAAAGGTATTCCCATCGGACAGAATCAAAGGCTTTTTCCGCATCCAGGCTCAGGACAACTGACTCGCTTGGGGTTTTATTCATATAATCTAATATATGTAGGGTTCGTCTTACGCTGTCCTGAATCTGTCTGTTCTTGAGAAATCCTGTCTGATCCTCATCAATAATTTCAGGTATTATATTTTTGAGTCTGTCTGCTATTATCGAGGTGAAAAGTCTATAATCCATATTTAAAATTGAAATTGGTCGATATGAGCTGCAGTGCCTTCTGTCCTTACCCCCCTTCGGGATCACTGAAATTATTGCCTGTCTCCAGGATGGTGGTGGCTCCCCTCCCTCTAAAACATAGTTGAAACAGTTCAATAATAGTGGCGAGAGCAGATCTCTAAAGATTTTGTAATATTCTGATGTATAACCATCCGTACCCGGCATTTTATTTGTTTTTGTCTTTGCAATGGCTTTATCCAGTTCTTGTTTAGTAATCTGTTGCATTAGTTTTTTATTTTGTTCCCTCCCAATGTTAGGTAGGTCCAAAGAATGTAAAAATTTCTTAATATGAAGAGGGTCGACCCCTCGGGTCTGCGAGTATAGTGTTTTGTAATAGTTTACAAATGAGTTTTGTATCTCTTTAGCAGTATAACACAGCATTTGAGTCTCTTCATCTTTAATACAATAAATTCCTCTTTCTTCTTTCTGTTTTTTAGTTCTCCAAGCCAAGAATTTCTTTGCCCTAGGGCCATAATCATAGTATTTTTGCTTGACAAATCTAGCTTTTAATTCCTCCTGTCTTGTCATATATATCATTTAATTCCCGTGTTGTTAAATTAATCTCTTCCAATATTCGTAGATCCTTAACGGTGGCGTGCTTAGTCTCTAAGTTCTTTAATTTGGCTAATAACTCATTTATTTGTTTATGTTTCTCTTTCTTTTTGTTCGAGGACCACATGATCAATTTTCCTCTTATTACTGCCTTCGATGCATCCCATACAATACTAGGGGATACCTCTTTATTATCATTTAGTTCACAATAGCTTTTATACTCGTCGTTTATGAATTGTATACATTGGGGATCATTTAACAAGCTTGTGTTCAACTTCCAGCTAGTTTGTTTTATTTCAGTCTCTAGATGTATAGATAGGTAGATCCCTGCGTGGTCTGATATATCCCTTACTCCTATTTTACATCTGAGGATTCTATGCCTATCGGTGTTAGTCATAAAGAAATAATCCAATCTGGAGTACTTTCTATGGGGAAATGAGAAGAAAGTGTAGCTCCTTTCCTTGGGATGCAGCTCCCTCCAGACATCTATCATGTTTCCTTCTTGAAGAAGTTTTTTAACTGTTTTTGTTTCCGGATTCATCCTTTTAGTCTTATTGTTAGTGTCTAAATGGGGCTGTAGTTGTACGTTCCAATCCCCCCCACAGATTAGGGTTCCTTTAGTGTGTTCCTCCATCAGATTAAATAATCTCTTAATAAATTCTTGATCATTGCCTGGCGGCCTGTAAACATTTAGTAGAGTCACTGGTTTATGATCAATTTGCCCCACTACCATAACATATAGCCCTTTTCTGTCCCCTATTTGTTGAGTTAACTGAAAGTTAGTCTTATTTCCAATCAATATTGCCACTCCCCTTGCACGTCTCTGTCCATATGATGAGTAGTATATTTGTTTGAACCCCAAACATTTTAATTTCTCATGTTCCTTATTGTTTAGGTGTGTCTCCTGCCCAAAAACTATATCTTGTTTTTCCCTTCTCATCTTAGTAGCCACCTTTTTCCTCTTAATGGGGTTATGGAGCCCGTTTACGTTTAATGATACAATGTTATATTCCTGAAATGACATGGTGTTCTCTTAAAACAACATTTACAAAATAGGCTCTCCCTGCACTGATCAACCCGACCCGTAAAAAAACAACAACAACCTGTGCCATAACGAACAACAACTAAACATACATTTGAACATGACTTCCATGAAAGAAGTAAGAAATTCACTTCTCAAACTATGAGGGGAATTCTCTCTGTAGAGGGCCCCTCAAGGGAGTGTGATGTCTGCTCTGATACCATCCTGTCTCCCTGTAGATGGCGACAATGCACTCTCTTCTTCTCCGTCCAGCGGTCCAATTATTAATTTTCGTCAAACCACAGCTGTCTACTGATAAGTGAACACGATTACAATCCTAGTCTGCATCTTAAAATTAAATATTATTTATCTTCACTCCCTCAAACAGTGTTTCTTTGCCTATGTTAATCAACCTTTAACGGAATGTTTACTCACAACCTCTCAACCAGTTTCAGTCTCTCAGTTGGGATGGGTGGTGAAAACGTGTAAGTTTTTCCCGAGCCCCCTGAACATCCACGCCTCTTCCCCATCCTCGCTCTCGTCCGCTGACCGTCCACGAATTGTCTTTTGGCTTTGCTGGAGTTCCGTTCGTCCCTTGAGCTGGTCCCCTGCTGGACGGTTCTCCAGATCCCTCATCTTCTCCTCCTTTCAGCAGGCCCTTCCTCTGAAGATCTAGCTTTGCTGATGTCACATTCGTGTAGGTAACTGGACCATCTTTGTAGAAGACACGGAACCTTGCTGGGGCGGGTGTCTGGAATCTTATGCCTTTTTCTTTCAGTATTTTCCGTAACGGGGCATATTCTTTTCGTTTCTGGATGATTTCTCTCGGGTAGTCATGATCCATGTAAATCCGATGTCCTTCTATTCGTATATCTTTCTTCAACCATGCCTTCTTCAGCACTTGCTCTTTAATCTTATATTCAAGGAAACACACAATCATGGATCTGGGGGGCACGTGTGCAGGAGGCTTCTGCCCGAGTGATCTGTGGCATCGTTGTATCCCCAACTCTGCATTCTGCATACCTAGTTCAGTCTTTAAGAGCTTCTCCACATATTCAGTCGGGTTGTCAGCTTCCCGGTCCTCTGGTATTCCAAATATACGAAGGTTGTTCCTCCGTGACCGGGTCTCCAGATCAGTTAGCTTGGCCAGCATTCGCTGTTGTTCCTCTACGGTCCGAAGGAGCACATCTTTAGCATTAGCGCTCCACTCTTCCACCTCTCCCACTCTTTGCTCCATTTCTTCCACTCTCGTCTCCGCGCTTTATAAGTTGGCCCCCACCTCCTCCATCTTCTTGTTGATCTCGTCCTTAAAACTCCCCAGCTCTTGCTTCATGTCAACTCTCATCGTCTCCCAAGCTTCGCTGAAGTGTTTTTTCATATCTACGTGGCTAGCCATGATTTCCTCCCGGATAGCCTCCATGCTAGCTTGAAGCGTGGCCATCGTGTTTTGGGCGTCTTCATTCCCTTCCCTCGTCGCCATTCCGTCCTTCTCTTCGTCGGTTTTCCTTTCTGTGGTTTGTATCTTTTTAGTTTTGTATTTCCCCATAAATATTTATCGAAGTCTGATGTTATCCGTAGTTGAAAAAATGGGGAAATGCTGGACCCTCGCTGAGCTCCTGACTATGCTTCCACTCGCTTCGCCGCCATACCCGGAAGTCGTCTTGCATCATAATTAATAATAGAAATATAGTAATAAATAGATTTTTATAAACTATATTTTTGCCTCTGTGTCAAGTGTCGATTCCCTGACATACCCGAATTACCTATTTTCATCATCAGTCGAATATTAAAGGTTCAATGATATTGATAATCCATATTTTATTGACAGTTTATTAAAAGTAACCACTTACAAAGTGTTACATAGGCATCCTGCAGCCGGTTGAGAAGTGCTGTGGCATAGTTTGTAATTGTAGTCATTTAAGTGTGATGACCATGCATGCAAAATTATGCATCCACACACATAAAATATGCATATATGAAATAATTTACCATATGTTGGTTCCACTTTCAAAGGGCGCACGAACCAGCCACCTTTCTTAAAACGAGGGTAAAGCACCTTTCCAGACCCTCCTTGGTTCTGACCATTTTCCTGTTACTGTTGCTGTTTAATGAAGGGCCGACAGCAACAGTCTGAAATATTTTAACATATTTGAAACTGCAGAATACAAGTAAGTGTTAATTGATTAAATAATGGCTTACATTAAAACACCTTTTACAAAAGTGTATTGCATTCAGCCACAAAAAAAAGCTGTTTTCCTGAAGTAACAAGATAATTGCTACATAAAATATAAGAAACAAAATAATCCATCTGAAGTGCTAACGATGCTCTGTGGCATTATTGACAGGCTAATAGAGGAACTCAAATATGTCTTATTTGCTGAGTTTAATTCCCTTTCACTTGTTTTGGAATTGAGACATTGTGTGAAATAGCTTCTGTCTCTGAACTGAGTGGGCAGTTTCAGCCCTGGAATATCTCTGTCTGTCCGGCCGTCCGAGAGAGGGTGGGCAAGGTTTCGGAAAACTAATCTGAATGTAGCAAGATGACCACTTGAACCTGCTATCACTTAGTAAGGTGATCATCCGCAGATGGTGCTGCAGATATTAAAAGGCTGACTTCCTCTGTCAGAGAGGTTTTCATTTGCTGATGGTTCAGCTGCCTGCAATCCATCGATAGTTGGCCGTGAATCAACCTGTTGCCATATGGGCGTGTCATCTTTGTCTGCTGTTGAAGAAAGTTCTCTGAGAGGGGTGACATTGCTGCAGTATGGCTGTGCATTTATTGGTTTAACAAACTATCAATTAATAAAACCATCCACTCCAGTTGTGCAGAATCTACGGACCCTTGTGGTGAAGGTTCCCTGCAATCCAGGGGCCCTAGAAGTCGGTGCAGAAAGGTTGCAGATGGAATTGACTTTTGTGGTATTTGAAGCTCATAGGTCCACCTCGAGTACTTGGTCATGACATCGTCGGGGTGACTGCTGGCAATCAGAATAAGTTTTGCATCTGATGGAGCTTTGCAGTTTTGCAAAGAAAGTTTGACCTCGAAAAGGATGGTTCCTTATGCTTTACTGGCCCAGTCTGGCCAAACTGGACATATGGCAGAATTAAAGAAATGAGGAAGTGATCTCTCTTTTATAAAATTGGTTGTTTCGAAATTTTGGCAAATTATGGCAAATTATGGCCACCTCCTTGTGTCAGGTCGACACAACCGGTGTCTTGGCAGAAAGTTAATCTTTGGCCCATATGATAAAATCATCGCCTTGGCCACGCCACAGCACTGTAAAAAATAACTTTTCATGTGCCAGACATCGTAGAAGTGTTCTGTACCCTGTGGTACAAGTTGGTCTTTGACCCTCTTTGCCACGTGATGACTGCAGTCAGTCACTAGAACAGGGGCGGATTTAGGACTTAAGAAGATCCAGGGCTTAACACACACAGGCACGCACGCGCACACACGTGCGCACACACACGCGCGCGCACACACACGTGACACGCACTAGTCAACATCATATATATTTGTCTTGTACCACATAATTTTTAATCTGAAGCTACATATTAAGCATATTCAGGGCAGAGTATTGTTCCTGTTAGTGTTTAGTGTGAGATGATAGTAAATATTCCCTTTCTTTCACCAACAACTATTAAGCTAACTTTAGGCAAACCAGCAGCACAACAAATATTTTCAAATAAGACTCACAAACCTGAGTCAGCACCAGTCTCATCAAAGCTGGGGTTCTGTCGTTGTACTTTTTGTTTAAAAAACGTCCTTATGTCCATCTTCACTCATGCGTTTCAGGCAGAGTGTGGAAGAAGCCGGCTGTTGAAGGGCTTCTTCTTCAGTAGTGGAGGCTCAGGCAGGCTGTATACAAACTACTGCTAGCTGCTCCCTCTCTGGTGGACTTTGGTACTGCATGTTACTTCCGCGATTTAGATCCGGGGCTTATCATGAAACATCCGGGGCTTCAGCCCAAGTAGCCGGGCCTAACGCCGCCCCTGCACTAGAGCATCCCCTTCATTTTTGTGTCCGTATAGAACTTGATGCTCCTCTTCAGACTCTCAGGCTTTACACCATGTGCTGTTTGGAACCTTTAAGCTCTAAAATAAATTCAGAAGGAAACATACATGTCAAATATACATATACCAGTATAAAGATATGTATTTTAGAATATGATAAATAGTAGGTAGCATACCTGCACAAGCTGTATATCAATGACCTTGTTAATGCTGTTTGTTATTATGGGTGCAAGAGCCATATAGCATAGTGAAAAGGGCTGTTAGATCTACAGTCTCCAGGCAACAACATACCACCGTCCATCTCCTTCAGCTGCTGCATCAGACTATTCTGTTCTTCTTTCCAAGCTAAAATAACAGCAGGGATTGTGTACAGTCTTTGATGACTAAAGTAGGTGCCAGTGGAAATGGTTTGTATACCCAGTAAGGACAGCATTTGCAGAGTTTGTGACACCATACATCCTGTGAAATGCATGGCCCCAGACAAGAGCATGTTGCAGATGGGCTGGTTCTTGTGGAGTATTAGATCATTCTGTCAGGATCTTGTATGACTACAGTAACAACATGTTACTGTGTAATATATAGAGACAAAATTCTCCCATGTAAATGAAGATCTAATATCAATAGAGAAACTGCCACTTGTTAAAGTGCAAGTCACCGCCTACCAGAGTCTTACTCCCCTCCCACTTCATGTTTGAAAAATGCAACAAATGTTATTGCCTGGCAGACCGAGAGGGTGGAGCCACTAACAAATACACACACACACACACAGGCTCACAACAGCATTGTGACATCATAATGTACCAACTAATGTCATGTGCACCTCTTAGCCAATAGCAGTGGCAGATTTAAATTCAAATGTAGTGCAGAGTTTTTACCTGACAACAGCGCAGCATCGACAGTTTTAGGCAGAATATTAAAGTTTGAATTCAGATGCATTAAAGTGTCAAACTATTGACTGCACATGTCTGCAGCATGGTTAGACACTCATTTATATAGTTTATCAGCAAAACAAGTTGATTTGGGGGTGACTTGCTCTTTAAGTAAAGAAACTGAGTCACAAACCTGATGAATTTCTATAAAAGTGCCAAATTATTTTAGTGACGAAGGCCTCTGCTCTTTCACCACAATTGCAGAAGGAGAACATCTCCATCAGCTCATCATGACACACAATAGGTTTGTTTGCCCTTAATGGTTGGCTAAAATGCAAAATATGTAATGTTTAACAGCATCACAAGTTTATAAAAAGGGCTGAATGTCCATGGAATGTGTTACTGACCAGCTTGGCTCTTCCTCTAGAGACACATCATCATCTGTTGATTCAGTCTCAATGGACATGTCCGTATCAGGGTAGAAGTCATCGTCCTGGTCATTTGGGGGAACTGATGAGGCCGCTGATGATTACGGCACAGGTGTGCCATATTATGTCCCTGTCCTCATACTGGGTTGCCACGTCCCTGGTGTCTGATCTAACACTGACTTGGGTTCCTGAGAAAATCAGATGTCTTCTTTTAATAATATAAATATTTTTAATGAACATATTTCTTTCTGTTGCAGGAAAACATAGCTAAAACACTTCTCAGCTGATTCTCTTTACACAAAATATGCATATGTGCACAAATAAAAAAATAAAATAAAACTTGACTGAGTGTTACAATGTTAAACAAACAAGATGACTGCTGATTTTTAGTCCCTCTGTCTGGTGGACTGGCCTATCTGGCACTCTGGCACTGTCCCAGTGTGCCACTTAGCTAACAGATTTGAGGATTTTTAACTTATTTCTAAACTATTTATTTACTTGTCTCATCAGTTAATGTAAAAATTGGCCCAGGCACAGTGATGGAGGTGCGCCTCAACCCCCCAGCCCAGTCTCTCAGCAATGCAAGGGCAAGCTGCATGATAAGCGTGCCGCATGTGCACATTTTGCACTTTTTTAGCAGTTCAGGAGCCTGCAGGTACAGTGTGTGTCACTCACCCTGGCTCGGATTGAGAAGGAGCCGGCTCTGAGAGCTGTTTCTCTGCGAGTGACACAACATCATTCCTTTTCCTAATATCCAGAAGGGCGGTCCGAAGCGCAGGCTGTGTGTTTTGCTAACTCGCAAGAAATGTCGACGACAGTCATCCAGAAAATAGCTAAAGCCCTTTTTACTAAATGATACCGTTAATTTGCTGCAACGCCGTGGTGGCATCTGAGACCCTTAGGTTGTTTATAAGTGGTCAGATTGTGGCAGTAATGTGGCGTAATTTTGTCCTTTTTATAAAAGATTAGGTGATGGCAGCATAAAGGCGGTATGGGGGCGGTCTCTGTGATGCTACAGGCTTCTGTTGATCTTGGGCATAACTTGGTTTTTATTGCGATTGAAGCCGCAATCGTTAAGGTCTTTTTAACAAGCCACTCTTAAAAGTGTCTGTCCTCCACAGTCCCCGTGCAGTCTCTGATGATCTTCAGCTCTAACAGAGACGTTCATGCAGCTCTCCAGTTTTCCATCTCAGCTGATTTTGTTCATAAAGCAAAACTTATTGCCCGTGTTTACTAGAGCTGAGGAAAATAATCAAATAATCGATGCATCGGGATGCGGACATAAACGATTCTGCATCGTAGAAGAGTACGCCATAATCGATTATAGTGGAATGTAGTTTTGTTTTTTTAACGGCAGCACCAGCGCAGCATCCAAATCTGTCAGAGTGAGCGTCCTCCACATTTACCTCCGCCTTAATGTGGTACTGCAAGGCTGAGCGCTAGAGTTGTCACCCGAGACCAAACCGGAACCGAATCAGCCCGACCGGTTCTGTTGGATTTGGGCCGTGAATTAAGTTAATTGAGCGGGTTGTCATGCGGCGCGCTCCGCTCGCTCTATCAGCGACTGAGAGAGAGGGGGGGGGGGGGGGGGGGGGGGGGCACTGTCTGCTCACACAAGAGAGACGATCGGAGGACGCTCCTCCAAACCGATGCTCCAAACACGCGTTATTTTCATAATTTCATTATTACTTCTCCTGGAAGCGCTCAGTCAGACTGCTTGTTGTAATGTAGGGAGATCCGGTCTTGGGGAGGGGGCGGGGTCAGTTACGGCGGCTGCAGCGTGATCATCTGTCTCTTTTATTTAGGGACACAGAGAAGTTAGAAGGAGAGAAATAGAAGATAGAAGTTCTTGTTCCACTTTATTATTTTGTGTCTTGATGATAAACTGATGTTAAATTCAGCTTAAAGAGAAGCTGGGAGGAAGCTTTGGTTCATTTTAGGTTTCAGGAGATCTTGTCTCCTATCTGCTCCTCCAGAGACAGCATGGACATGAGGGTCACATGGTGAGGGTCACACAGGACAGGTTAGTGGAAAGGGTTGTAGTTAGCTGGTTAGCGAAGGAGATCCATCAGCTGGGTAATTTAATCCTAATCCAGCCCACAGCCTTCTGCTGGTGTTATTATCAGAAAGAATAAAACACACATCTTAAATATTAATGGAAGTGTAGAATTTGTTTTGTGTTTTATTATTTTCTGCATCAAACAGAACTTGATTCATTCTCCAACATTTCAGAAATGAACCACTGGGTTCAAATGAAATTAAGTCAAACATTTCATTTGGTGTTATTTCTGACACCCTTCAACTGCAGCATAAATATTTGACTGTAGAGCTGCTCAGAGACATTAAACACTCATATATGAACCCATTATGTATTTTATTATTACATTATGTGTCCTGTAGGCAGCGCCGGCGCTCCGCACACGCACACCACGCATAGCGCGTAGGGCACCACGCCGGGGGAGGGGCACCAAACGCAAACTTATGAAAAAATAAAATATATATGATAAAGACAGATTTCAATTACAATATGTGCAAAGCAAGTTAACAGCATGTTTACAGAGAGAAAACAATATAAAAAGTAGAGATGGACCGTGTCCACTTTTCACTCTGTCCGGTACCGGGACGTCCGGACTGGGGGGTTCTTGTTTTGATGAAAATATCCGGCTTTTCATCCAGGAGCAGGGATCGAATTATGGGGGAGCTGTATATCCCACATCCAGGGGAGCCGGAAAAAAGTTTTCTACCTATATTACATCATTTATGGACTCTTCTGAGCAGAGAGCGACACAGCGCTGCGTTGTTGCGCAGCGCTCCAGGCGGCTGCTTCCAGCTCACGGTCCATTCTCAAAGTGGCGCAACCAAAAAACTATAATTAACACACGATCGTTCATGTCCGCACATGTTCTCTACTTTCTGTCTTATCTGTGCCTGAAGCGCTCTGCTACTGCGGAGCTCATCACCTGTGCTGCGGTGATTGCACCTCACTGACGCAGCATCGAATCGCGCACTCCGCTTTGCGGCCGGTCAGTATATCCCTTTGATCTGCTCAAAAGTAACTGATGAGGTGAAAAAGTAATAATCCAGGCAGCAGTTTTTCTGGAGAGTTTAGAGGAGATGCAGGAAGATGAGAGACAGACAGGACAGGAAAATAGTTAAATAAAAACAAACCAAAGTGTTGAAAAGTAAAATGTAGGTAGATTTATCTCCACTACACGTTTTTACCTGTATAAAACAATAAGTTGCACACTTGTAATATTTATACATCTGATACAGCTCAGATCACCTTCAAAACTCAGTCACACACCCAGGGCCGTTTCAAGACATTTTGGGGGCCAAGGCAAAATGACCCCCCCCCCCCCCCCCCCACACACACACACACACACCACCACCACTACTACCACCCACCACCACCCCAAAACTGGGCTCCCCAGAAGCCTCTGTGTAATTCATACCCTCTCCACTATTGTTAGTTATACAGTGTTTGTAAAAGCCCCTCAGACATCGCTGACATGTTATCAGATGAAAAACTAACTTATCAGACATGCTGTCTCATCTGCTTCTTTTCTAAACCTGCTAAAAGTAACAAAACCAATTGAAAGCCACTATTTGTGGATTCTCAGAAAGTTTCCATGGAGTGTGTGACAGCTTATTTTTTCATTGATCCTATCATCTAATCTCACAGCTGAAACAAGCATCCTTAATAATCTGTGCACAGGAAGCTTACCGATGCTGTAGTAAAACAAAAGGTCTTCGTCTTCGTCTTCCTCCGCTTATCCGGGTCCGGGTCGCGGGGGCAGCATCCCAATTAGGGAGCTCCAGGCCGTCCTCTCCCCGGCCTTGTCCACCAGCTCCTCCGGCAGGACCCCAAGGCGTTCCCGGACCAGATTGGAGATGTAACCTCTCCAACGTGTCCTGGGTCGACCCGGGGGCCTTCTGCCGGCAGGACATGCCCGAAACACCTCCCCGGGGAGGCGTCCAGGAGGCATCCTGACCAGATGCCCAAACCACCTCAACTGGCTCCTTTCGATCCGGAGGAGCAGCGGTTCTACTCCGAGTCCCTCCCTAATGTCCGAGCTCCTCACCCTATCTCTAAGGCTGAGCCCGGCCACCCTACGGAGGAAACTCATTTTGGCCGCTTGTATCCGCGATCTCGTTCTTTCGGTCATTACCCAAAGCTCATGACCATAGGTGAGGATTGGGACGTAGATTGACCGGTAAACCGAGAGCCTGGCTTTCTGGCTCAGCTCCCTCTTCCCCACGACAGATCGGCTCAGCGTCCGCATCACTGCAGACGCCGAACCAATCCGCCTGTCGATCTCCCGATCCCTCCTACCCTCACTCGTGAACAAGACCCCGAGATACTTGAACTCCTCCACTTGAGGTAGGACCTCTCCCCCGACCCGGAGGTGGCAAGCCACCCTTTTCCGGTCGAGAACCATGGTCTCAGATTTGGAGGTGCTGATCCTCATCCCAGCCGCTTCACATTCGGCCGCGAACCTACCCAGCAAGAGCTGAAGGTCAGAGCTGGATGAAGCTAGGAGGACCACATCATCCGCAAAAAGCAGAGACGAGATTCTCCTGCCACCAAACTTGACACACTCCACACCACGGCTGCGTCTAGAAATTCTGTCCATAAAAGTGATGAACAGAACCGGTGACAAAGGGCAGCCCTGGCGGAGTCCAACCCTCACTGGGAACAGGTCCGACTTACTACCGGCTATGCGGACCAAACTCACGCTCCTCTGGTAAAGGGACTGAATGGCCCTTAACAGAAAGCCACCCACCCCATACTCCTCGAGCGTCCCCCACAGGGTGCCCCTGGGGACACGGTCATAAGCCTTCTCCAAATCCACAAAGCACATGTGGATTGGTTGGGCAAACTCCCATGCCCCCTCCATCACCCTTGCAAGGGTATAGAGCTGGTCCACAGTTCCACGGCCAGGACGAAAACCACATTGCTCCTCCTCTATCTGAGATTCAACTATCGATCGGACCCTCCTCTCCAGTACCTTGGCGTAGACCTTTCCAGGGAGGCTGAGGAGTGTGATCCCCCTATAGTTGGAACACACCCTCAGGTCACCCTTCTTAAAGATGGGGACCACCACCCCGGTCTGCCACTCCCTAGGAACTGCCCCCGATGACCACGCAATGTTGTAGAGACGTGTCAACCATGACAGCCCTACAACATCCATAGCCTTGAGATACCCAGGACTAACCTCATCCGCCCCCGGGGCTCCGCCGCTGTGTAGTTGTTTGACTACCTCAGCAACTTCAGCCCCCGAGATCGGACAGTCCATCCCCAGGCCTCCCAGCTCTGGTTCCTCCTCGGAATGCGCATTGGTGGGATTGAGGAGCTCCTCAAAGTATTCCTTCCACCGTCCGATTATAGCCTCAGTTGACGTCAGCAGCTCCCCATCCCCACTGTAAACAGTGTGAGCGAGTTGCTTCCTTCCTCTCCTGAGGCGCCGGACAGTTTGCCAGAACCTCTTTGGAGCCGATCGATAGTCTTTCTCCATGGCCTCACCAAACTCCTCCCACGCCTGAGATTTTGCCTCGGCAACTGCCACTGCTGCACCCCGCTTGGCTATCCGGTACCTGTCTGCTGCCTCCGGAGACCCACAGACCAGCCACGCCCTGTAGGCCTCCTTCTTCAGCCTGACGGCTCCCCGAACCTCTGGTGTCCACCAGCGGGTACGGGGGTTGCCACCACGACTGGCACCGGCCACCTTACGACCACAGCTAGCAACAGCCGCCTCGACAATCGCAGAGTGGAACAAGGCCCACTTGGACTCAATGTCCCCCACTGCTCTCGGGACGTGGTCAAAGCTCTGCCGGAGGTGGGAGTTGAAGACCGTCTTGACAGGTTCTTCTGCCAGGCGTTCCCAGCAGACCCTCACTATGCGTTTGGGTCTGCCAGGTCTACGCGGCATGTTCCCTTGCCATCTGATCCAACTCACCACCAGGTGGTGATCAGTTGACATTTCCGCCCCTCTCTTCACTCGGGTGTCCAAAACATACGGCCGCAGGTCAGATGATACGACTACAAAATCTATCATCGACCTGTGACCTAGGCTGCCCTGGTACCAAGTGTACCGGTGGGCATCCTTATGTTCGAACATGGTGTTCGTTATGACCAAACTGCGGCTTGCACAGAAGTCCAATAACAAAACACCGCTCGAGTTCAGATTAGGTGGGCCGTTCCTCCCAATCACACCCCTCCAGGTCAAGCTGTCATTGCCCACGTGAGCATTGAAGTCCCCCAGCAGGACAATGGAGTCCCCTGATGGAGCACTATCTAGCACTCGTCCCAGGGACTCCAAAAAGGGTGGGTACTCTGAACTGATATTTGGCCCATAAGCACAAACAACAGTCAGGACCCGTTCCCCGACCCGAAGGCGCAAGGAAGCTACCCTCTTGTCCCCCGGGGTAAACCCCAACACACAGGCAGAGAGTCTCGGGGCTAACAAAAAGCCAACCCCAGCCCTCCGCCTCTCACCCGGAGCAACTCCAGCAAAGTAGAGTGTCCAACCCCTCTCCAGGTCTCGGGTTCCAGAGCCAATGCAATGTGTCGAGGTGAGTCCGACTATATCTAGCCGGTACCGCTCAACCTCTGCCACAAGCTCCGGCTCCTTCCCCGCCAGCGAGGTGATGTTCCATGTCCCAAAAACTAGTTTTCTTGTCCGGGGATTGGACCGCCAAGGCTCCCGCCTTGGTCTGCCACCCGATTCGCATTGCACCGGACCCTTCATGTTCCTCCTGCGGGTGGTGGGTCCACAGTTGGACGAGCCCATGTATCCGGTTCGGGCTGGGCCCGGCCGGGCCCCATGGGCGAAAGCCCGGCCACCAGGCGCTCGCTCACGGGCCCCAACCCCAGGCCTGGCTCCAGGGTGGGACCCCGGTAACCCTCCGGGCCGGGTACTCCGACTCTTCGTTTTAACCGCCATGAAAGATCCTTCGAACCGTTCTTTGTCTCACCCTTCACCTAAGACCAATTTGTCATGGGAGACCCTACCAGGGGCACTAAGTGCCCCAGACAACATAGCTCCTAGGATCATTAGGGCACTCAAACTCCTCCACCACGATAAGGTGACGGTTCAAGGAGGAGGTATAATAATTTATTATTAATAAAACCTTGTTGCAGCACTGAAGCAGAAAAATGAGATTTTGCAATGAATATGCAAAATATTTACATATGAATTGTTTTAGAGCCCTTTTATTGGTAGAATCTGATATTAATTTAGTTCTTACAAAGAAATGGGTCCCAACGTGGTTTGTGTGGCGTTGCCATAGTGTGACATCATAGGCACAGATCCCCTGTCCTCTTGTTTGGAAATGGAAATATGGTCACCCTATTAAACAAACTGTCCACCCGGGCTTTTGCGCTGAGACGCTTCGCTGCCTATGACTTTGAACGTCAGTTGAGAGTCAGTCTCATGCAGACTGACCAATGAAGAGAGGGCCTCAAGTTAAGACTCTCTCCTCATTGGTCAATCCACACGAGGTGGGTCAAAGGTTACCCTGAGAGGGTTACGTGACATCAGGCATTCAAGTATTGAGTATATTTACTGCATATTACAGTAAAATATTCTGTATGTGACCATATTATGGTGATCCTTGGGTCGTGATGATGGGGCCCTTGAATATTGTTGCCCAGGGTACAACAAAGTGTTAATCTGGCCCTGCCTACCGGGCGTTCATTAGTAGCTGAGTGAGAGAGGCTGGGAGGGAAAGAAACTCAGAGAAGCTTTAGAGCTTTTTTACTGCTGGAGAAAAAACGTAGCAAGTCATCATCTTCCTAAATGCAATTATTCTCTTCTGAATCAGCACTTCTTTAAAGAAGAAATAGTTAAATGCAACAAAGGGAAAATCCTTTTATTCAGCCTGTTCATGTGACTTGTATCAAAAAATAAGTCTGAACAGTGTTAAAAGTTGTTCATCTAAAAAATAGACCTTGAAGAGTTTGAAGATTTTTTTGTTTTAATAAGTTCATCTTAAAACATCTTTCTCAAGTAAAATAAAGTTTCCTCTGTGAGGTCAGATAGGCCCATCTGTGCTGTTTTGTAACAGAAATAAACAAATGAATCATATTTGTCCACCCAAATACTTGATAAATATCACAAAAACAGGAAGGACAAAAACACCGTCAAGGTAAAGCCAGAAGTTTTATTTTTAAATAAGCGGCTGTTTGTGATTAATCATGAGTTAACTATGGACATGATTTATATTATTATTAAATAGCCTATGTGGCCTATAGGCTATGTAACTGAGATTTAATATGAAAAATTTGACAAACCTATTTTCAAATTAGGTATTTGCTCAATGTTGATATTTATTTCATAAACATTTACGGGCCAAGAGGAACATCAGCTGCTGATGGTATAGTTTGAAGAAAAAGGTCCATTATGCTAACCTCCTCCCTTCATATTCAGAATTTTCTAGTTGTGTATATTGTGCCTCTCTAGTTCTTAGTAAGGGTTAAATAGTTTTGAATTTAGTCATGTCACATGCCAGTGATTGTGTTGTTTTTTCTGTGTGTGTGTGTGGGGGGGGGGGGGGGGGCACCACGAAGACTTTGTGCTTAGGGCACCAAAATAGCTAGCAACGGCCCTGCCTGTAGGTTTTCAGTACTTTTTTTTTATATCTTGTGAGTTTTTGCAAAGCGTGTTTTCTCAGCCTGAGGCGTGGTGTTGAACGAGGAAACAGATTGTTTTACTTTGTTAAATCTTCTTAAATGTTTAAAATGTTTGCCCTAACCTGTTAATGGAGAGCCTTTGAGTGATGGCAGGTTGTGTCACTTACGTTTTTGATTAAAAAAAATAAAAAGCAATTATCTGACATCTTCTATTTATCGATGAAAACAAATCAATATAAAATAATCGTGATGCATCGTGATGCATCGGGATATCGAATCGAATTGAATCGTTGACCCAATAATCGAAATCGAATCGGGAGACAAGTGAAGATTCACACCTCTAGTGTTTACTTTAATTTTCAATATATTTGAGAGGGTGCTCGCTGCAGAATCACAAAGGCGGAGCTGCACCAGAAGGTGGAGCTGCACCAGAGTCAGCCCCGCCCATTCATGCAAACAGCCTAGCCCACTGACTTCTTCTGTTTATTTATTTATTTTTTTTTTTATTTTATCGCAAACTAACCCCTCTGATGACATGGTCCAAAAAATAAATAAATTGTGGCCACGAAATAGTACGGAGTCGTAGACCCACATGAATTACGGCTGTTACTAGTTTACAAATGTTAATGCTATGTTCTATGCTCCAATTAAGCAAGATAAATATAACTTGCTACATGACAAAGCCTGAATATATCCTGAAATGAAAAAGTTTCTTTTAGCGAATATCTGTCCATAGCCGCTCCAACAGAACCAGGGTAAAGCAGCATTTAAGGACAATTTTTAGTGTGTTCTGGTAGTCCAGTGGCAAGAGCATCAATTTTAAGTTTTGCTTTCCCCTCTGCTGATGCTGGTTTGACTCTCGGTGGGGTCGGCAGCAATCTATTTAGCCAGCTGAAACATTTGATTTGTTTATATTTTAGTTGTAATGTTTATTTTCTGCAAAATATTTATGTCTCTAAAAGTTCTTTGAATTTGGTCGTTGCTAAACAGCATTTTAGTTGAAACTCTGTTCACAAATGGACTCACACTGGCTAAATAAACGAATAAATAAAAAACAAACAAACACATTAGTCATTATATTTTAAACAGTATACCAATAAATGGTTAAAAACATAGTACTGGCAAGTGTAGCTGGAAAAGAAGAAAAAAGTTTGCGCCACTACCGGGAGGCGAACCTGCACAAAACTTCATGCAAATCTGAGTACATATCCACTTCACCAGATAACAAGCAAGTGGCATCACATGTTATTGTGCCATCCAGTGTGTCTTTGTAGATGGGATGTATGGTTTTTCTTGCAGTGTCTCAGTAGAAGTCATTTCAGAAATAATTTGTCAGAAAATTGACAGAATATCCAGATTGGAGAACCAAGACCAGACCCGCTTCAGAGGAGAGGACCAAATTGAAGCTGAGATGGGAGAAAAATGCATGAATGAGACCAAAAATGGCTTTGGCGTGTTTCTTATGAGGAAATGATAATATAACATGGTAAAAAGTTCCAAAATTTAGATTTTTAATTATATGGAACCTTTACAAAAATGGTTCAATTAACTTCTCAACTCCATCCTCAATCTTGCATTTTAAATGATATTAGCTATAACACCCTCTTTGGTTCCAGAATGCTATCATGTCTGACAACTGGAAGGAATTGGACTGACTCTGGAATGGGCGGGGCTGACTCTGGTGCAGCCCCACCTTCTGGTGCAGCTCCGCCTTTGTGGTTCTGCAGCGAGCACCACTTGATATATTTGCCAGTCGCAGCTCAACATGAACTCCCCACATCATCATGACACCTCCATCTGTCGCGCCATGGCGCAATAGCTGTTTATGAGACAGACTATTACAGTAATTTTACTACCAAGCAAGGCGGAATGAATGCCGCAAAATTTTCACAACAAGTCCTGGAACCCCCAAGACACTTTATAACACAATCAGTCATTCACCCATTCACACACACACACATTCACATTCTGGTGGGGATGAGCTAAGATGTAGCCACAGCTGCCCTGGGGCACTGACAGAGGCGAGGCTGCCGAGCACTGGCGCCACCAATATAACCACTGATATAACCACAGTGCCATCCAATCAGAACTTTCGTCTGTCGTAGAGAGAATCTGGGATGTTTACTTAATGTGTCCAATCTGGTTTACTAAGGTTGGTAAACAATTAGGAGATATAAAAGAAGGCAACGCCATTTTATATTCAGTTCCACGTTAACATCAGCTCTGTTCGATCCGAGCTCCAAAGGAGTTACATCATACTCTCAACATTGTTTTCAACCAGCTCTCAATCTATCACCGCCAAAAGAGAAGTACAGGCTGGCCAGCTGTACTTCCTATTTTAAGCTGAGAACTGTCAAGCTGGAGATTTCTGTCGTTTGAATCAACGAGACGACGTTCCTTCAAAAATAAGAGTGAACTTGTTGACGCCTGCCGAACGAGTTAAACTAACGAGTTTCTCCAGCATCAGAAAGATTTATTCTGGTTAACCCTCCCACTGTGCTATCGGGTGAACCCGTCTAGGAAAGGTGACAATTTAGCTGGGTTGATGGTTTATCTCTTCATCATCATATCATCATTTTATTTATAGAGCACATTTAAACCAGCACAAGCCCTGACCAAAGTGCTTCCCAGGCAGATAGAGAAAATTAAAACAATAAAACCAAAATAAAGCCATAAAACAAATCATGAACTAAAAGCTAATCCATAAAAGTGAGTTAAACGAGATTTGAAAACCACCAGAGAAGGAGCCTGCCTTACAATAAGAGGCAGTGCATTCCACAGCTGGGTGGGGCGGCACTGATAAAAGCTCGCTCTCCCCACAATTTACAGCACATCCTGGGAGTGCAGAGAAGGAGGTGATCAGCTGACCTCAAAGAAAGCTGCGGAATATAAAGAATAAGCAAATTGGAAAGATATACAGGTGCTAGGTCATTTAAAGCCTTGTGCACAATGGTCAGAAGCGTAAATTGAACCCGGAACACAACCGGAAGCCAATAAAGACTTTTTACTGTCTAATGTCCCCCCCCCCAACAATGATGAGGGATTTTCGCCCCTGCTTGGGGGGTTCCAGGACTTTAGAAGGCGCTATATCAAATACAGGCCATTTACCATTGTGTCATCCAAATAAAACCTGGAGAGGCAAGTGATGTTCTTTGGCTCCGTCCCATATGAGAAAAAGTTCCTAACACAGAACACCACCGGGGGGTGGGGGGTGTTGCAGATGTTGCAGGAGTTTCCTCTTCTCTCCTCCGCACACAGATTGAAATTATCCGATTCCCATACAGAAAAATAATTTGATTCATAAAACTGGAGCTAACATGTTAAGCTAAAAAGCAGCTGAGAGTTTAAGATGGTCTCTAAAGCTGACAACAAGCTAGCCTAGCATTAACAGCATTCTGCCAGTTACCGGCAGTTCTTACGGCTCATTTTTTCTTTCACTCAGCTAAGTTTAATTTCATATTTTACTTTTAATTCACACTAAATACACAGTTGTAGGGTTTTGAAATGCTAAAGAGAAGCCTTACCTAAAAAAGTAACTTAAAAAGATGTCGCACAAGTACTATTTTCATCGCACACAGTTTTATTTTCATCGCATGTGTGACATATATGTTGCACTATACAGCCCTGTTAAACCAGATTTTAAACCAGTCGCAGTGGATGCCTGCCTAATGGGAAATTAATTTCTGAGCATGGGGGAGATCTGCGCCAGTCATGGACTGTCCATAATGAACACCATGTTCAGGCATAAAGGTGTCCATATTTGCTCTTGGCACCAGGATACCTTAGGCCGCAGCTCAATGATCAACTTTGTTGTCGTTTCGTCTGATCTACAGCCGCATGTCTTGGACACTCAGGTGAAGAGAGGGGCGGAGCTGTCAACTGACCACTACCTGGTGTTGAGTTAGCTCTGACAGTGGTGGAGGATGCCTGTCAGACCTGGAAGGTCCAAACCTATTGTGAGGGTCTGATTCTAGGTAAACTGATAAAAAAATATATATAAATATAAAACCTGTATTGTATGAAGTAGGGCACGACCAATATGCTTTTTTTGGGACCGATACCGATATAAAACTTTTAACAAAGGCCGATATAATGGCCGATAAATCTCCCTCACAAAAAAAAAGAAATAAATACAAATGTTCTTAAGATTAAACCCTTCATTCTCTGCCTTTTTGATGCTGACTTATTTCTATATTGCACACCAAAGAACTGTCTCAATAACTCACTAGGGTTTCCAAGTAATGCAAATAAGATTTATTTTGCAATCTCAAAAACAACAGAACACACAAACTACTACTGAAGATGAGCAGATGCTGCAGATGACATCACTGGATGGATCTTTAGTGAAGTAGGCCCACACCTTACTACGACCCTCTTTTTCCATCTGTAATAAAATAATCAGCATAAAAGTACAGTTATATATCTGTTGATACCAAGACAAAGCAAAATACATTAAATGTGGCATTTTTATAAAGTTTAAAAATTATCATGTAAATAAATGATATCAGACATTGTGGCTCAAAACCAATGGCTCTGTTTTTGTTTGGTTCCCCAGCTGTTAAGGTTTTCTCATTTAGTAGTCAAGTCTTTTTTTTTTCCTTCCACTGAATTTTCTACTCCGTTTGTTGTCAGGTTTTTTTTCTAGTTATTCTTCTTTCCCTTTTAGGATTCTTTCTTCTTTAAAAATATTTTCAGTTATAGTTCCTCCTATGTTCCCCTTCTGTACTCTGCTCCCACTCACAACTCTGCACTATTTTTTTCGCAAGCCGCGGGTGAACCGCGTGAGTTTGAAAGGACTGCTGAAGAAGAGCGGAGGAAATTGTCTGAGAATATTCCAGAATGTCTACCAGAAAAAGGCCAGTGTTACTTGCACGACTAAAGGGGAAGCAGCGTGAGCTCTGCATAGAGCTTAATGCTGCGGCAGTTTTATTTTTTCAGGTTAACTTTTCAATACGAGGCCACAAGGCACACAATAAACTTAGGAAGCATGTTGAGGGAAAACATACTTTTATCATTGCTTATTTTACCATTCAACTTACCACTGACACAACAAATATGCTTAAAACTGAAGACTTACCTCCTACTTCCTCATCACCGTCCTCTCTGCTTGACTGCTGCTCCGCTGCATGTGTGCTGTGATGGTGGCTCCACCCCCGAGGAGTGGAGCCCACAACATGAGTTCATAAAGCTGGTGCCATCTGCTGGATAGGCAGCGCTATATCGGCCGTCTTTTTGGCCGATAGCCGATAGAGTTAATGACCCCTATATCGGCCGATAATATCGGCCGGCCGATATATCGGTCGGGCCCTAGTATGAAGTATGTTTAAACTGTTGTGTCTCGTTTAACTGAGAAATGATTTAGAATCATTTAAAGAGCAAGTCACCCCCAAATCAACTTTTATTTTCTGATAAACTATATAAATGCGTGTCTAATCATGCAGTAGATACGTGTAGTTAACAGTTTTGCACTTAAGTGCGTTTTAGTAAAAACCACATTTTTTGTTTCTTAAATTAATCTATCACCAGAAATTATGCAAATGTGTGTGTAAACTGAATTACCAATCTACATACATGATACATAATATCAAATGTTTAATATTTAAATACCTTTTATTTCACATGAAGTAGAGTGCTAAAAAAACCACAACCCTGTACATACGGTATTTATCAACTTTGAACTATTAGAGCCTGCTGGATAGGATGTTTTTCTTTTGCATGTTCATAATCTGCTTTAGAATTGTCATTATGGTTAAATTGTGTCCAAATCTTGCTGCCTGTCCCGCTTTCACTCACACCGTCACACGATCTCGGTCTCACTGCGATTGGAGGCCTGCTCTGTGTGTGTGCAGCAAATTATAGCAGTTATTTTGATTAGGGCTTTAAAACTGCTTTCGACACAATGAGAGGGAGGTAAATAGCGTATTGTTTTCCGTCAGAGGTTTGTGATGCTGAAATCCCCAGATGCTGCAGTTTGAAGGTGTCTGTGTCTAGCCAGAGGCTGTGACATTTTCATTGCCCAGTGAAACAGCAGCACTGCTGATTCTGCTCAACCAGGATTGACCAGGCACCTGTCAACTCCCCTTTATCCCAGCTGCACTCCATCCTGCCCCTTAATCTGCCTGATCGATGCCCTGGGTCGGCGTCACCAAGCAACCAAGGATGACTTTAAAGCTCTCACAGTGTTCTGCCACTCCAACTGCAGAACCAGAACATGCATAGGGAAAATAAAATGGACAAGTTAAGCCAGACTGATGTGGGAAAATTATTGCGACAATGCACTTCTGTCAGTGTTGTGATGAATGGGCCATTTCCGCAGAATGATGAGATCATCATGAGGATGGGTACAGCCTGTGCTGCCCTTTCAGATAAATTGAGATCAAAGCAGCCTTTGAAAAGTTGATACCACTGTGGTTTTTTTATTTGGTATTTGAGCCCCTCAAACAAATCTACAATGGACTCCTGGGTGGGAAACAGTTTTATTTCCCCAAAGGGTCCATGAGAACAGACTGTTCTTTAAGGTGATGAACACTGAACAACCATTTTTAAAATCTTATTTTTGATTATAATTGGCCACTATAATTAGAGTTTTTTGTATACAGGCTGAACATGAAAATAGTCTCCTAACTGACGGTGAAATGCTAGGATTTGAAAAGCCTGACAGATCTACGTCACACTGTCACTTAACATTCATGGACTCACCCATCTTGACTCATTACAGGGAAGGCTGTTCTTTTAGCATCCAGGAAACACCAGGCAACGTCTCGGCTAGTAAAAACTAACTGTTAACATTAGCAGCTTCACAGCACAGCAGAATTCCTCCTGACTTGAGTTATTTGTGGAGATAAAACATCACTGTTGCAAGTCAATGGTAGAGTTGCGTTACTGTTATCTGAACCAAGGTGAGATGTCCAAAAATCAGGAAAAAACTGTCCAAATCCTGCCGTCTGAAGTGCACTTATGTTGTGGGTCACCTTTAAAGAGGTCCTTCACTAAAAAGCCAATTCTACTTATTATTTTTGAAAATGATCAGTCACTCTGAGTTTAACATGCAGGCTCAATCAGAAAAGTTGCCCTACATCTATTTCCAGCGTTATCTGTAGAAAATATTTGCTGAAACACTAGGATTTGAAAAGTCTGATAAATAAAACCTCAGATAGACTTAAAAATGTTATGTCAAGTGGTTCCACACAACTGCTTTAAGTAACTTTTAAGAAATTCTGTTACTTAGTATGAAGTAAATACTGTTAAAGAGACAATGTGTAGTTTTTACCATAAATTTCTGAAAATATCCATCAAAATGTTATTGAAAATTAATTAAAAGATGCCCAGTTTTTGAAAAATATTGGTGACTTCATAGCATATGACCATAAAAATCAGGTCTAAAATACATGGGAGCAGGTCTAAGTCTCTGGGCGACGCCATATTCCTTCTATGAGAGCCCATGAGGACAAAAGGAATTTATTTACTGATTTGTAACAAATAGTTAAAAAACTTTCATCATTCATAAACATTGTTTTACAGATTTACATTTCACTTGTTCCCAGTGATGAAAGGGAGTCTGATATGCTTGTTATTCTGCTGAATTTTGCACTCTCCAGGGCTTTTTGACCCTAATGGGCATCCGTTAGGGTCAAAAACCTTAGGGATGTCCCGATCAGGTTTTTTGCCCTCGAGTCGGAGTCCGAGTCATTTGATTTTGAGAATCTGCCGATACCGAGTCCCAATCCGATACTTTTGATACATAAAAAAATAAGAAAAAGAAGAAACTGTTCTAGAATGTTCCTTATTTTTTATTTAATTACCTTTTTGTTTTAAATTTTAAATGGGCTCCCATAGAAGGAATATGGCGTCGCCCAGAGACTTTAAATTTTTAAAGTGTTTAATTTTTAAACAACGGATCACTTCTGTGAGGTAGCTTGAACAATCAAGTAATAAATAACATAAATTCTTCACTTTTGGACTTTATTGCAGATATAAAAAGTCTAATATAAAAACAGATAGCACTTCAACTTAAATTACCTGACGGGTCTATTTTGCCTCGGCCCCCAAAATGCTTAGATACGTCCCTGGGCATGGGACTGGGTTTTGAAGGTGATCTGAATTGTATCAACTATATAAATACTACATGCTGATAAAGTATTGCATTATACGGGTACAAACGTGTACTGGGGTAAATCTACCTATATTTTATTTTTTAAGAACTTTGTTTTGTTATCCGCAGGCTTCACTTGCTTCAATTAAAGTCAGTGTTCACGACCCCACCATGAGAAAGAGACTGGGCAAAAATGGCCTGCATGGCAGATTTCCAAGACACAAACCACTGTTAAGCAAAAAGAACATTAGGGCTCGTCTCAATTTTGCTAAGAAACATCTCAATGATTGCCAAGACTTTTGGGAAAATACCTTGTGGACTGATGAGACAAAAGTTGAACTTTTTCGAAGGCAAATGTCCCGTTACATCTGGCGTAGAAGTAACACAGCATTTCAGACAAAGAAAATCATACCAACAGTAAAATATGGTGGTGGTAGTATGATGGTCTGGGGTTGTTTTGCTGCTTCAGGAACTGGAAGGCTTGCTGTGATAAATGGAACCATGAATTCTACTGTCTACCAAAACATCCTGAAGGAGAATGTCCGGCCATCTGTTCGTCAACTAAAGCTGAAGCGATCTTGGGTGCTGCAACAGGACAATGACCCAAAATACACCAGAAAATCTACCTCTGAATGGCTGAAGAACAACAAAATGGAGACTTTGGAGTGGCCTAGTCAAAGTCCTGACCTGAATCCTATTTAGATGCTATGGCATGACCTTAAAAGGTGGTTCATGCTAGAAAACCCTCAAGTAAAGCTGAATTACAACAATTCTGCAAAGATGAGTGGGCCAAAATTCCTCCAGAGCGCTGTAGAAGACTCGTAGCAAGTTATCGCAAACGCTTGCAGTTATTGCTGCTAAGGGAAGCCCAACCAGTTATTAGATTCAGGGGGCAATTACTTTTTCACACAGGGCAATGTAGGTTTGGATTTTGTTCTCTCTCTAAATAATAAAAACCATAATTTCAAAGCTGCATTTTGTGTTTACTTGAGTTATCTTTGACTAACAGTTAAATGTGTTTGATGATCAGAAACATTTTGTGTGGCAAACATGCAAAAGAATAAGAAATCAGGAGGGGGGCAAATAATTTTTCACACCACTGTACATGCTGCAGCAGCCATTCAAACTTACATGTAGCTGCTGTCAGTAGCAACCTAACAGATTTAAAACGGTAAAACTCTCAACAGATTTGCATCAGCAGTGACCTGCTCCGACATTTACATACTTCTTGCTGCAAAAGTAATTTTTCGGAATAAATTTTCAAATGTTATAATTATGTTATCATATAGATAATAATAAATTATCAATATGATTTTTTTTTTTTTGCAAAATGAAATTAATTTTATACTACAAGGTTTAGACAGTTCCTCTACTCAGAAAAATAAGAAAACATGCCTGACAAAAATGACAAAATTATTAGTGATCATTGTATATTCATTAAAAATTATTTTAAGAGTAATTCACAGAACACCAAACATAAAAAGATCTGAAAGTTTTCCTGAATACTGCAGTCATCCTTAAGAAGTTATTGGTGTGGTCTGATTAATTGTTTAGAAAGAGCTGAAGCTGCAGGTAAATGCAGCTTCAGCTCATCTTGTTGCTTGAATACTTTAATAAACCACTGCTTAAGGTTAAAAGTTGATATGACTCTTTAATGCAACAGAAATGTTACATCATTATGAAATGATCTCATTACGTGTTTCTCCTCCAGCGTCCTTAAATCTTCCTGTGCCCAGATCCATTTACTGGAGTTTGTTTTAAACGAGTCAGGCTGTAGCACACTGGTGGCCAATTTTTAATCAGTAAATAATAGGGCTCGGACTTGATTAAAAATTTTAATCAAATTAATTAGAGGCTTTGTAATTAATTAATCTAAATTAATCGCATTTTAATCGTTCAGGAAAATGTGCTTTCAAAGCAAAACTTTTAATTAAAATTATGAGACAGAGAATCAAACATTAGACAGCGTTATTACTGTAAACTAAAGCTTTTAATAAAAAAATGCATTTAAATTATTCAAATGTCACTGTGTGATATGAAACAAAACCCAAATCAACTAAAATTTATAATTACAAATAGAAAACACCTGCAAAGGGTTCCTGAGCCTTTAAATAGTCTCTCTGTCTAGTTGATTACTGAAATAAATTTGACTTTGTACCCGATTCTAATTTTTCTAGTTTCACCTGTTTGTATAATTGGGAGTTTTTATTAGCATTTCTACTCATAATGTAGTAAAAACACATAAATAATAATCCTTCAAAATGACAGTATAACAGGCACAAATATGATCTAGGACTTAAATGTACTAACTTTTAACACCAGAGCAGGCATGAATATTCTGAGAGTGATCAGGAACACTAACTGGTTCCAGTTGGATGACTGGAGGATGATGGGAAGATAAAAGATCATGGCGAGGAAATAATGATCTGACGAACAGGTGAACGGACCTTCCTTACATGGGAAGTCCTGATGTCATGTTAAGAAGGGGATGCTGCAGACCTGCAGATTCACGCCTGCAACAGCGAATCTGGTGTGATCTCCAGCCTGATTACAACTTTCTCGTTCCTCACTGCCCCTGATACACTTAAGCATCTGTCCCTTAGCTGATGACAGCTTCAACACACCTCGCTGCTTAATGATAGTAATGTGTGACAGTGACTCGTCTCAGAAACATATAACTCCCCGACAGAATTATTTAGAAAATCATCAGAAAGTTTTAGAGTGTTTCTGTTTTAACAAACTTTTGTTTTCAACTTTAAGAAACGTTGCTTGTGATTGTTTACAGAGTAGTGAGGACACTGAGCGTTCTCCCAGCGGCAGCCAGGTGCCTCTCGTTTGTCTGACTACTTTCATAAACTACTGTTAGGGCGAATAATTATTCTGTCTGGTGCTTTCAGCGCTGCACAGATGTTACGTTAATGTTAAAAATATAGTTTACCGCAACTTTTGTAAAGTTTCCGGTGCCACCGGGCAGCCACAGCAGTATCGATCTCTGAAAAATGTCCGCCAAACGGACTCCGTTGTTGTCTGGAAGTTTTTTTTTCCAAGTTAAGAAAAGAGGCGGACATTTTTCCTAAATCCTGCATCAGTCCAAGCAAGTCAACTTCTTTCTGTTTTTATTCCGTTTTAGTAGCCATTAGCACTGCGCATTGTGGTGTGCGTCAGTGATATTCGGTCTACGAGGAAGTCGTGCAATGACGAAGGTTCCGCTGTGCTCGAAATGCAAGCTGCGATTAAATGCGTGAATTATTTTTAACGCATCATTTTTTTCTAATTAATTAATCAATTAACGCATTAAAGTCCCAGCCCTAGTAAATAAGTATTTATGTTATTAGGTTTTAACGGGGTTAAATACTGGTGGTGCTTACTCCAAACTCTACTCCCAAAATATTAAAATAAAAAAAATAGCCTCAGCGGAAAAACTATTAAACCGCGATGAAGTTAGCTTGAAGTTGGACGTTGGATATTTGACAGACATTGGTTCACTACAGTCAGCGATGAGTCTTCATGCCTGTGCGCTGTGCCACAGACGGCAGTTAGCTGAATTCCAAAGACTCGTTAATGGGAATGGTGGTTCGCATAGGGCCCATCATCAAATTTGTAGTCTTTTGTAAAAGAGTACCAAAAAAATCAAAAACTTCCAGAATAATTGCCTAAAGACTCAAAATGACTTCTGAGTTTTGTTACTAAACTACATTTACAAGACAAATTTTTAATAACAATTCACACAATCTGATCTTTTTTTAATAAAATTTTTATCAAAAATGAAGGGACTTATTTTTTCAATACGTCCTAGGTTAATTGATTTTAATATCCAAAGCCATTTTCTCAATGATGTCACTAATGTATACCAATGAGACACAGCAGTTTTTATATTATTTCACAAGATCTGACATTTTTTATTAGAAATTTTATCAAAAATTAAGTGATTTCTTTCAATAGCTCCAAGGTAACTCAGTCAAAAAACCCAAAACCATTTCTCAATGGTGTTACTATGCCAGACCAATGGAAAACAGCAATTTTCACATTTTACGAGCTCTGATCATTTTTATTTTTATTTGCTCAAACAAGCAGAAACTGAAACTGATTATAAACAAAGCCCTGCTGCATTTAGCAGTACAAGATCAAACCCAGAACGAAGAATGATAATTTTTTTTCCATGTCGTGCCACTTTTGTGCAAAAATGTTAAATATGCTCAAGTCCTCATCAAGTCAACAGATGCAAGTCGATTCAAGTTGCAAGTCATTGGCGTTCAAGTCCGAGTCAAGTCATAAGTCTTAATAGATTTTATCAAGTCAAGTCAGAAGTTATTAAAATAATAACTTGAGTCTGACTCGAGTCCAAGTCATGTGACTTGAGTCCACACCTCTAGAAATATCAAACTGGTTTGATTTTCACCTCAGCGTCTCGTTAGGCAGAAAACAGTGAACATTGGGCACACACAGTGAGGTATCCATTGAGCTAACAGTCATTCAAGGCTGTTTGCTCAGTGGTTTGCTCTTGTGTGCGGCAGGCTAAATGATTCATTTAAGAGGTATCCAGCAAACAGGTGACTATAAAAAGACATTACTTAAAGTGAGGGTCAAGGCCTGGGTGGAGACGTACTTCATCTACACTTCCTGTTAGGAAAACACTTCTGAAAGAGGCGTTGCCTGGCGGACCGAGAGAGCAGTACTGAGACAGTGGTAGACCGCACCCCCCTCAACCCTAACCCTAACATCTCAACGGGTTTTGGTCAGCGACTGATTCAGGGGGTGTTCTCCGAGTACTGATTTACTGACCTAACATCTCAACAGGGCAATCTTCTGTTGAGAAGGGTTGGAGAAAATCTCCATGCAAGTCTACTGCAGTTAGCTAAAGCAGTAGAAAGCCAAACTGGAGTGACTGTTCCCAATGACACCTTATAGCGCACACTGCAGAGGAATGGCATGCATGGGTATCGTCCACGAAGGAAGCTTCTCCTAAACCCCAGGCACAAAAAAGCACACCTAGGATTTGCTAGGGTCCATGCTGAAAGAGATGAAGACTACTGGGTCTCCATTCTCGAGATTGATGAAACAAAGATCACTGTTTTTGGAACTAATGGTTTCAAACTGTATGGCGTTGTAAAGGTGAGGATTTCAAAGAGAAATGCATGGTGCCAACAGTGAAACACGGTGGTGGCAGTTTCCTTATGTGGGGCTGCATGAGTGATGCTGGTGTAGGGGAGCTGCATTTCATTGATGGTATCATGAACTCAACAATGTACTACTCTATACTGAAGGAGAAGGTGCTGCCATCACGCCGTGCACTTGGTCGTGCACTTTTCCAACACGACAATTATCCAGAAAACACATCTAAAGCTGTTGCTGCATTTCTGAAGAATAGGGTGAAGGTAATTGAATGGGCAAGTCTGTCTCCTGATCTCAACCCAATCCAACACCTGTGGGGAATTCTGAAGTAGCAAGTAGAGCATCGGTCTCCATCCAGCATCCAGGCTCTAAAAGAGGTGTTTCTTGAAGAATAGGAAAAGATAGATGTTGTAATCTGTCGCCATCTTGTTCATTCCATGTCTAGAAGACTTGGTGCTGTCCTTAAAAATCATGGTGGTCATACAAAATACTACTTTTAGTAGTTTTTGTTGCGGGGTGTGTTCATTTTTGCTTCAGTCAATTTTAGTAAAAAGATTTTGTGGTTATATTATTAACCTTATTTTCATGTTATGGAGTTAAACACATGTTCAATAAAATGCAGTCTTGGGAAAATTCTGGAAACTGTTCTTTTGTTGTGTAAGCTAATGATTAAATTTGTATTTTTTAAAGGGGATGTACTCATTTATGCTGATCACAGTAAAATTATTGTTTGTTCCTGGTGTGTGGTTGCTGACCTTTTAAAAGAAGGGAAATGTAATATTCTGGCCAATCAGGCCACCGTAAAGCATTTCAAACTCATGGGAGAGTGTATGATGGTCAGATCCAAGATGATGGAACAAACAATATCTCAGATCAACCTCGTCAGTATTTTTTGCTTAGATTACTCCATACTGGAGAAAAAGCATAACAGGCAATACTTTGACCATCCCCACATGAATAAATGTGGCTACGACAGCCTGTAATTGAGTGTGGTCACCCACCATGTTGCAGCAGGGACAACGCAGTGAAAGGCTTCATTGTCAAATACAATTGATACATACACACATTTATCACAGCCTCCTCACACTCGGAACCACAGCATTCAGCAGCTGTTAGCTCAGAGATGGGTGTGTTGTTGTGGATTGTTGTTTCAAAACTTTTCCACATGTCAGTAATGAAGCACTGAAGCAATGAAGCAAAGTTATTTTTAACTGATGTTTGAGAAGTAATTTACATAGACAACAGCAAAAATGCAATACAATTTAGGTGCAGCAGATGTTGTTTTAATGTTGAAACTTGAGCCAGTTGTTATTTAAGTATCTGGATGCCATGGTTCCATTTTGAGAAAATATAATAAATCAAGAAAATTATTTTCATATATGTCTTTTGTAGAACTGGCACAGTAATTACATTTAGTCATGTTGCTTGTCAGCAGTAAAGTGTGTCGAGAATAGATGGATGTGGTTTCCTGTTGATTGTTCTTCTGGTTTTGTATCCGCTGAATGTTTAACGAGCAAGTCATCACCAAATAATCTTTTTTTTTTGCTGATAAACAGTATAAATCAGTGTCGTGCTGTAGACATGTGTAGTCAATAATTTGGCACTTTAGTGCGTCTTAGGTCAAATTGAAAAATTCTGCCAAGTATTGTTCCGTCTTTAGGTAAAAACTCTGCACTGCATTTGAATTTAAATCTGCCATCGCTATTGGCTAAGAGATACACTATGACGTTAGCTGGTACATCATGATGTCACAATGTCATTGCGAGCTTTTGTGTGTGTGTGTGGAAGGAAGGAGAAAAGAAGAAAACATATTAAAAAAAGGTTTAAATTGTATGTTTATGTTTATTCATTTAGCAAACACTTTTATCCAAAGCGACTTACAATTCATAACTTATAGGGCATGTTGTGATCTGTTGGGGACACCGGAGTACCCGGAGGAAACCCGCACATGCAACTCCACGTAGAAAGGCCACAGCCGAGTTTCGAACCTGTGACCTTCATACTGCGAGGTAACAATGCTAACAACTGCGCCACCATGCAGCCCAGAATCCCTGAATGGACCTTACCAGGGAGGCTCAGAAGTGTCCTCTGTAGTTGGAACACACTCTGCGGTCCCCCTTTTTCGGCAGGGAGACCACCACCCCAGTCAGCCAATCGAGTCGAATTGCCCTTGATGTCTACGCGATACTGCAAAGCCGCGTCAACCAACACAGCCCAACAACATCTAGAGCCTTAAAAAACTCCAGGCAGATCTCATCCACCCCTGGGGTCTTGCCTAGCCCTAACCCTGCTTAGACTGTCAGTATCCATCAGCTGCCTCTCGAGCGTCTCAGGCCAAAAAGACCCGATAGGACTCTTTTTTTCAGCTTGACAGCATCCCTAACCACTGGTGTCCACCAACAAGTTTGGGTGTTGCCACCATGACAGGTAACCCTGTGGCCGCAGCTCCAGTCAGCTGCCTCAACAATAGAAGCACGGAACATGGCCCACACAGAGTCATTGTCCCCCGCTTCCCTCGGAACATGTTCAAAGTTCTGTCAGAGGAGGGAATTGAAGCTCCTTCTGATAGGAGACTTGGCCGGACGTGCCCAGCAGACCAGGTCTGACCGGCTTCCTCCCCCACCATCGAAGCCATCTCACCACCAGTTAGTAGTGGTCAGTTGGCAGCTCGGCCCCTCTCTTCACCTGAGTATTCAAGACATGCGGCCGCAGGTCAGATGAAACAACAACAAAGTCAATCATCGAACCGCAGCCTAAGGTATCCTGGTGCCAAGACCGCATCTGAACATCTTTATGCTAGAAAAAGTTGATTGTAAGGGACAATCCATAACAGTGCTAACCACTGCGTTACCATGCAGCCCAAATGAAATTAAAATTGCAAATAAAATTGCAGTAACACCAAAGAAAATACCATATGATGAATTTATTGTAGCAACAGAAATAGCGTGTCAACAGATCACAGATGAGGGAAAGAAAGCAGAGCTTAGAAATAATGTAGTTGGGTTATTAAAGAACAGCAAAATACAACACAGCAATATTACAAAAGACCAATCAGCCCTGACAGCATTATACAAAAATGAACAGATAATTATTCTACCGGCAGACAAAGGAAGAACCACAGTAGTAATGGACTTAGAAAAATATAAATGAAACAGATGTTAGGGGACAAAAATACATACAAAATACTTAAAAAAGACCCAACAGTAAACATTAAGAAAAACATTTAAAAAATTACTGAAGCCACTACAAGAAAAAGGCAAAATAACAGAAAAAATGTACAAACACTGGATTCCTACAGCAAACATAATACCAAGAATATACAGAAGTCCAAAAATACACAAACATAACGCCCCACTTAGACCAATAGTAGACAGCATAGGTACACCAGCATACAACATGGCAAGAGAAATCAGTAAAATAATCAGCCCGTTATTAGGTAACACAGATCAACATTGCAAAAATAGTATAGAACTGGCAAAAGAACTAAAAAAGATTACAATAGAAGATAACGACATACTCAATCAATCAATCAATCAATCAATCAATCAATCAATCAATCAATCAATCAATCAATCAATCCATCAATCAATCAATCAATCAAATTTTATTTCTAAAGCGCTTTTCAAACAAAGTGTGATTCAAAGTGCTTTACAAAATGACCCCAGATTCCCATAACAGGTTAAAAACATTTACAAACATATGCAAGCACACGCACACACAGACTCACACACATACACAAGTAAAAATTTTATTAGGCTGAGTCCAGATGAGCCAAGTATGGTAACGCAAGGAAACGCCATCAGAGGAGCCGTCTGCCCCGGCAGCATCAGGTCTTCCACACTAAGTCAGGGCGCTCAGTGGAGGGGGAGCATAGACCCCCACCTATAGAGCGCCCAGGAAGCTACAGTCGACCACCGCTCCCGGGGCAGAGGGCCCCCACAGAGGAAACACTGGATTAAAATGAGTAAAAATGTAATAAAAGAGCTTATATAAATGACAAAAATTAGAAAATAAGTAATAAATAAAATGATATAGACAGTAAAATAATAATTTAAATAATAAAACTGTGCTGAAGTATAATTATATAGAACATGCAAAGCAAGTAATAAAATATAATCATGTAAAACGAGAAATAAAACTGTAGAAAATATTTAGATAAAAGCTAACCTAAAAAGATGGGTCTTGAGTCTTGACTTAAAAACATGAACGTTCTCTGCGGCCCTGAGGTCCTCTGGCAGCTCGTTCCAGTGGCGAGGGCCATAACACTGGAAGGAC
Organism: Nothobranchius furzeri; assembly: GCF_043380555.1. NCBI lineage: Eukaryota > Metazoa > Chordata > Actinopteri > Cyprinodontiformes > Nothobranchiidae > Nothobranchius > Nothobranchius furzeri. The sequence goes on from NC_091742.1 coordinate 64,684,613, forward strand.
GCCTCGCCGTGAGTTTGTGTCCTGACTTTAGGGATGACCAGGAGACGCCTGCCAGAGGAGCGCAGAGGCCTACTCATCTCACATGACGTCACATCCCTGTTCACAAAAACACCAACCCAAAAAACCATAGACATATGAAACCGGGTCACCTTAGTTCCCAGAAGTAATTCTGGTCGTACGTGCCATGCCGCTGACACAGGAGAGGCCAGGTGTGTAATTAGAGGGCCGCTATAATTAGGGCAGCTGGGATCCTGCCAACAATGCCAATTGTGACCTAGAAGATTGGATATGTTGATCCTAAACCATAGGTAATAACCCTTAATGAAACATAGCCGAGGCTTGTTCACAAGTTAACAATTTTATTTACAGGACACATCAACACAGATAAGATTTACTAAAAAAACCCAGGTCGGGATAAAAGAGATGGACTAAAACTCTAAACGAGGGAGAAGGGAGGAGCGGCAACAATGCTGGCCCTGGGACTACACACACAACGCCAGCCAACTACTATTTAAAAGCACAAGGCCGCTGTAGGCAACTGACACAAAAGACAATAATATAAAGGAAAACACCCAGTGCTCCCTTTAACTAAAGCTCATACACACGCCCCCAGAAGTGAGTAAAACCCCCGACAACCCCCTACAGCGGATACTCTAAAGGAAGCTACTACCCTCCCAGAGACAACACTGTCCTCAATGCTAACCACACGTCTCACGAGAAGTTTTCCTTCCTTCCCCCTCTACCGAAGACGACTAATGATAAAATAGAACTGGAAAAGGTTTAATAAAAGAACTGGAAAAGGTTTAATGAAAGAACTGGAAAAAACAGTAGCAGGCTAAGATCTGTGAACAAACACACATTGTTAATCCTATTCTAACGAAGCACAAAAATGCTATGAATATTCTAAACCAATACCTCATCGGCCAACCGCTTGCCAATGTAAATTCCCGGTTTTGTTCACTCAGACAGGACAAAACTTTACACAAAAGAACAAACCTCACAGCAGATGACAGCACAACTGATAGGACTGGTAGCTAATTCCACTTACTTTACATACGATGGCACAATATACAAACAACTGGAAGGCTTCGCCATGGGTAACCAATTATCAGCCACGCTGTGCGAGTTTTTCATGGAAGACCTAGAAGAAAAAGCCATAGCCACTGCCCCCCAAACTGCAAAATAAAATTATGGAAACGCTACGTAGACGACATACTAGAAATCATACCAAAAGGACAAACAGAAACACTAACACAACACTTGAATAACATTGATGACACAGGCAACGTAAAGTTCACATAAGAGACAGAAACAGAAGGCAGTATAGCATTAATGGACATGAAAATAACCAGGCAGACTGACAGAACCCTAAACATAAACACATATAGAAAACCAACACACACAGACCAATTCTTATTATGGACATCAGAACACCCTACCATACACAAAATGTCAGTAATCCAAACATAATATCACCGAGCAAACATGATAACAGAAGAAAGAGACCGTAAACAAGAGGACAAACACATACAAAATGCTTTAAAGACCTGCGGATACCCAACATGGCCAATAAATGAAGGAAGACAACAAACTACAACAGAAAGACAAGAACAACCAAAGTAAAGAACCAGAAACCCAGAAAGACAAGAACCAAAACCAGTGATAGACATAACAGACAAAGTAACAGCAACAATGAAAACACACAACATAAACACACCAACAAAACCATACACAACAGTTAGAAACAGACTAATTCACCCAAAAGACAAAAACCAGCAGGACATAAATGTGGAGTCATTTACGAAATCTATGCAAGCTCTGCAAAAAAACGTACATAGGAGAAACTGGACGCCAACTCAACACACGTACAATAGAACATAGAAAGGAGTGCGAGAAAGAAACTAGTCGAAAACACACAAGAGCAGCAAAACAAGAAGCAGAAAGCACAATAAAGAAGTCAGCCGTAACAGATCACTGCACAAGAGAAAACCATATAATGGACTGGGACAACACAAGGATCATTAACACCGAACAACAGAAATACAAAAGATGAATAAAAGAAGCTATAGAGATAAGGAGACGTGGATGTGGGACCATGAACAGAGACGATGGGGTCTACACACACAAAACTGTCCGCAAGGTAAAAAGAAACATTTTCTGTGTTTTAAAAAAGAACCAGCAATGCAGTTAAGCTCTTTAAACATAAAATGTAGGTAGATTTATCCCACTACATGTTTTTACCTTTATAAAGTGATAATTTATCTGCATGTAATATTTATATATTTGATACAATTCAGATCACCTTCAAAACTAGGTCCCACGCCCAGGGAGGCATCAAGGCATTTTGGGGGCTGAGGCAAATAGACCCCTGCCAGGTATTTTAAGTTGAGGAGCCATTTGTTTTCATAATAGACTTTTTTATATTTGCAATAAATGTCCAAAATATGAAGAATTTATGTTATTTATTACTTGATTGTTCAAGAAGTGCTTGCTTGTTAACAGAGTTGTTAAATGTTAGAATAAAGAAATAAATAAAATAATAAATAAAAAGTAAGGCTCATTCTGGATCTGTTTCTTCACTTTCTTTAATCTATTTTTATGTATCGAAAGTATCGGATCGGGACTCGGTATCAGTAGATTCTCAAAATGAAATGACTCGGACTCGAGGACAAAAAAACCTGATTGGGACATCCCTAGTTATATTATATATAAATTGTATATTGGTTAAATTAAATATATAAGAAAACATTTTAGATACAAGCCAGACAGCTACAATTAGTTGACTTACATTTGAACTGGAAATCTGCCCCCAAAGTAGCTGCTGGCTCCTGATCCACCATCCTTGAAAATACTGCTTTGTATTCTGGTGAATTTTTGACCAAGGCCAGGCTTCAAGGCACCTCCCGTGTATCCTTGCCCAGGCAACTAAACGGCTAACAAACGGCGAACAGACGAATACCGGAACACTCCTTGGCAGCTCCTAGGCAACTGGGGTTGGACCAAAACATCAAGGCAAGGTTCCTTGACATTGAGACCCAGGGACTGCAAAGGAGAGACCCAGGAAGTGAAACTGCAAATCTGGTAGTGAGCAAAGCTCTCAGCAGCGAGAATGAAACAAAATAAATTGATTAAATAAATAGAGTCAAACAGAAAAAGGAAAAAGACTTAATTGGTCATTTTAGGAAGTTGATTCAATTTACTTTGAAACAATTATTTTCTTTTGGTTTTTTTTCTCAGAATTTTTTTATTTTTATTTTTGTTTGATCTTCAGTGTTTTTTCTTCATCTTATTGGCACAAATCTAACCCCATACCACAACATAATTTCTCTCCATTTGCCGTCATTTCTGTCTCTGGCTTGTCTTGAGGCATACAGCAGGCTCATAAGTGTACGGTTGTGGTCTACTCTTAAGTACAATTATAAACATTTGAAGTTTTCTTTGTCAAAGCTGACATTAGAACCCATATTTTACTCTGGATTAAGCTAACAGGTCTCCCTTGGCCTATGTTACGTGCCGTGGCCCTTTTCGGCCACAAGATGGCCTCAGTGGCCTTTGCCTCGCCTGTCTCCGGTGTCACAGCTGTTTAAAATCAGTAATCAGGCAGCAGCTGTTAAAAGCTGCTCTCCTGCCTTCAGCCAGTGAGAAGGTCCAAGGGTAGTGTAGTCTCTTTAGAGTTTATACTATTCTCTTCTCCTCATGTGTTCTAGACTTAGTATTGCTCTCATTTCGACTTTGGTATTTGACTCTCTTTTGGATTTGGATTTAGGATTAGACAGTTTGGTATCTCGACTTTGGAACGTATTTGACTTGGACTTTGGACCTCCCTGAGCTTTCCTGCTTATCAGGACTGCTCTTCTTATTGGTATCTTTTTAGTTAGTTTATTCCCACCCCCTTCTGGGGTGGCGTTTTCCGTTCTCCCCTTCTTTTTGTAGATAGCTCCATTTAATGTTGTAAAGACTCGTTTTGTAATAAAATCCTTTGTTATTTTAGCGACACTGCACTTTGTTATCATTTGTTAACAGAGTTGTTAAATGTTAGAATAATGCTCCTGTCTCTTCTGTCAGGCCCTACTGTTTACCACGGGCAGGTCCTGCAGGAGTTTGTGGATTGGTGTGACACTGCATGCCTGGAGCTGAATGTGACCAAAACTAAGGAGATGGTGGTGTCCTTCTCTAACAAACAGAGAGCGCTGGTTACCGCTGCCTCCACTATCATTCATGGACAGCCAGTGGAGCTGGTTGAAGAGTATAAATATCTAGGGACCACCATTGATCACCTCCTGAAATTCGCTTCCAACACCGAGGACATCCTCAGAAAGTGCCAGCAACGACTCTACATCCTGAGGAAGTTGAATTCATTTGGAGTCAGGAAGGACATTTTACTGACTTTCTATTATTCTTTTATAGAGAGTGTTATCACATTTTCTATCCCCTGTTGGTTTTATTCTGTCAGCCTGCAGTATAGAAACTGTCTACAAAGCACCGTCAAGGTGTGCTCTCGGATCATTGGACTACCACTGTGAAGCTTAACTTCTCAATGTGACCAGCATACAGGAAGTTTAGCACAGAAAATCATTAAAGACCCATCACTCCCTCTTCATACTGTTTTCGAGTGGCTGCCCTCCAAACGCCGACTTCGATGCCCATGCTGTAAAACACAGAGGAGGAGAAGTTCCTTTGTTCCCAGAGCTGTGCTTCTTCTTAATTCTCAGTGCAGATAGGGGGAGTGTGCATTACTTGTATGTGTGTGTGTGTGTGTGTGTGTGTGTGTGTGTGTGTGTGTGTGTGTGTGTGTGTGTGTGAGCCAAAGGTTTACTCATTGTTGGTCATTCACATGTGAGTTTATGACATGAATGTGTATATAGGTTTTATGGGTTTTACAAATGTGTAAATTGGATGTGTTTTTAGAATTTAGAGATTTTAGTGCCGGCTGCATCACAATGCTGTCTCGAATTGCCCCTCAGGGACTAATAAAGTTGTCTTGAGTCTTGATTTCACCCACACACCAATTTTATTACTCCTCTATCCTCATCTCTCCTGGAGAGCCGGGGACGTAATACCTACGTCATTTCTGGTTTGATAGAAAAAAACTTTTTTCTCACAAAAACGACCCCAAAAGCCTAAATAATGTATGTACATGTGCATTTTTATTTAGAACAAGTTCCTATTATGTTTCTAAACATTTGTTTAAAGGAGGCAACCTGCAATAGGCTCTTTAAGCTTATCTTAAAAGTAGATAAGGTGTCTGCCTCACAGTCTAAAGCTGGGAGCTGGTTCCATAGAAAAGGAGCCTGTTAGTTTAAATATCTGCCTCCCATCCTTGTTTTAGATATTTTAGAAACCACCATTTTTGTGTTTTCTTTCATTTTTTGAGCAGTAAATGTATCAACTTATCAACTGTGTATGAATCTTCTGGCACTGAGCCATAATGCTGACAGTTGCTCAGAGCAAACTTATTTGACTTCATGCACCTTTAAAGTAGTGGTTCACTTGTTTAATCAATATGTTTGCAGTAGTCTGTAGTAGGAATTAATGTCTTCCAAGTCATACGGGGTGGGGGGTTCAGGTGCAGGAATTACAAGTCAGCTTCAGATGTCAGGATTTTGAGTCTTATGTTTGATAATTCAGACATCTTGCCTTGGATTGGGCAAAAGCAATATGACTCTACCACTGAGTCTGTTGAAAAGAATTTCAACTTTGATGTTGTATCTCGACATGTAACACATGCCTGAAGAAGTTTTTTTATATGTTCCCTATATGTTCCCATTTTGACCTTTTTGAACTATTTTGTGTGTTTTAGTGAGTGTCACAGAGGTCAAACCACGCCATAAGAAACGGGTGAACGACAGAGGAGGGGGAGATGGAGTCCATTTCATCTGAGCAATCGGCCACGGTAGATGAGCTGCTGGAGGGGTGCATCCAAGCCTTTGGTTTGTTAAAGTCATAGAAAATATAACTTTCATGACGTGAATCCCTTTGCACTGTCTGAAAAGTCAAAAATGTTTTTACAGTGTATTTGGAATTAATATATTAAGCCTAGTTAGTCTGAAAGCATTATAATTTTGTTTTTAAAGGTCAAAATGGCACTTTGAACGATGCTTCCCTCGTTCGGATGTTTCTCATGATGCACCCCTGGTACATCCCATCTACAGACATGGCTAAGAAGCTGGTGCTCATGTATCCTTTTTTATGTGTGCTTTGAAACATACAGAACAGAGCCATTTGATTTTAAAGCCTATTGTTATTTTATTATTTTTTTCTAATGAACTTGAGGAACATTCTTTCCACCCCTGTTGTAATGAGAAATCTTTTGAATGTAGAAGAGACTGTAGAGGAGATTTCTGGATAAAAGTTAGAAACAAATCAGCTTTTTGAAAATTAGTTTATGGCTTAACTTGGGATCAAGATCTCAGGAGGAGAGCTGTTCTGCTGAGCGTCGAACAAGAATATGCCACCTTGTCAAGTAATGATCTGTCTGGTCCAAATCTATTTTCTGTTCTATTTCCTATTCACTACATGTTTTATTGAATTTTGTATTTTGCCTCCAAAGTGCTGAACATGTTAAAATCTAAGTTAATTTAAAATTACAACAATAAAATAAAATAAAAAGGTCATAAAATCCGAAACAGTAATGGATTATAAACAGCTAACCAGTGTTGCCAACTCGGCGACTTTGTCACTGTTTCTAACGGCTTTTGGACCCCCCTCAACGACTTTTTTTCCAAAAAGCGCCTAGCGACAAACTTAGCGACATTTCTCAGGACCCGTTGCTACTTTCTGTAGAATTTTCATGTAGATATTCCACACAGATTAGCAACAAAGAAACCGTTTGCACTCTGAACTGTTCTTCCGGGAGTAAGGAAAGAGAACGATAATCTGCGCATGTGCACGAGGACTCACCAATCATAAACCGTTTTCGGCCGGTCTGATTCGCTGAAGCTGCAGAGCTGGAGACCGCCGATTTACGTCTGCTGCTTTCATATTGCTGCAGGCTCACGCTTCTACTAGAGACGGCGCGGGCATCAACCTGCCATCTCTGGTTCTGCAGCCGTCAGACACTTTGGTTTTTCCTGCATTTGGCAAATAAAGTCATCGGGAGTTTCAACTACCGTCCCGTTTACACACGCAGCTCTGTGGCTCATCTGAATTTCCTTCAGTGACACAGGGATGGTTATACTATGAGACACCCGCTCCCTTTTGCTCGGAGCGCCGTTATTATCACGATGGAGAGAATACACAACAGAGAAGTTGAGAAACTACGAGGTGTAAAAAAACAGCTTTTTAGGAAAATGTCTGTGAGAATGAGGAGAGCAGGAGGTCTGAGTTATATCCTACAACAGAACTGTTTGGATCACCACACCATATCTGTTTTAATGCCACTTTATTGGTAGTTTTGGAATTTATTGTACATATCAAAGCAATTTGGGCCATTTTAATCATACTAATTAATAACTTTAACATATAACATAGTATTTATTTTCCTCCCTTTTAGTCCTATTATATATATATATATATATATATATATATATATATATATATATATATATATATTAGATGCCATAGGGAAAACGAACGCTAATGTGGCGTGATGACGTCATCAATATGTAAATAAGCACGTGACGTCATCTGGCGACATCTAGTGACTTTTGGGGGGAACTTCAGCTACTTTCAGTCAAAAACAGTTGGCAACACTGCAGCTAACTGTTAGTAGATAAAATTGACTGGGCAAAAAAGCAAAAGCGTGCATGACTAAAACCAGACAAAAAGTCATAAAACCAAGACTAAAACGCTCTGAGTATTAAAAGCAATAGAGTAAAAATGTGTTTTCAGTTATTTTTTAAAAACCACAAGTGATGAAGCTGTCCTAATGTAGACGGGCAGAAGATTCCACAAAGTTGGAGCTACTACAGAAAATGCTCTACAACCTCTTCTCTTAAGCCTAGCTCTGGGGACAACCAAACTATGCAACGCATGTCGGGATGCTGGTCACTGTGATAATTTTTTCAAAAACCCTAATTAACAACTTTTAAACAAACAGCCTAACAGTTATTTGAAATCAATTTACATTTCTTGCTGCTTTGTCTAAAAGTTTTTGAGCATCAACTAATCGTCCTAAAATTTTCATATATTCAGAAAAGGAACTTGAGCCTTTTCTCCTGCAGCAATGACTTGTGGGTAATACCCCTGCCCGGGGTCTGCATCGCTGCGGACTTGGGTGAAGTGCAATGGGGGCGTGGTCAACTTCCACACTTGAGAATGGGGACACCCTACGCACTCGCACCCCTGCCCAGGAATGCATAATTGAAGGGCGCAAGGGTGCAAGTGCGAGTATTGGGATTAGGCCATAGTCCCGCCCCTACTTTGTTGGATGTCCACTTGTCACCTAGCAACTGCCACCACACTAAAAAGAAGCTGCAGAAATGGAGCTCACACATGTTTTAAACTTTTTCCTTGTTTTGTTATTGTTTCTAGAGCTACAGCAGACGTACCACCGGTGTTGTGACTGTCCGTGCTTCCTCGTCAAATATTCTTACCACAGCGTGTTACGACAGTTTTGCTCTTGTTTACAGTATATAGTAACATGTTTAGTAAGCATGTTTGTTTTAAATGGTATCAAAAATACAGAACTGTTATATAATTATTAGCAAAAATATACAGCTTTTCTCATGATTTATTTATGAAAATGACAATGTTTGTCATGATTCCGTGAATGACAGTAAACAATGGGAGAAATTTCTTGTTTACAGTATAATAATGAAATGTTACAAGCCATTTACAAGCTAACTGTCAGGTAAACTCACAACAAGCAGTAATATAACAACTTCCAGAGGGAGTGCGTCTCTTCAGGTAAACAGCCTGTGACGCAGTAATCAGTCTGCGCATTTCCCCAAAGTAGCACATAACGATGATTAGCAAGGATAGTCAGAAAACCGGCGTCGGCAGCATCATTTGGAATCGTATGATGTCCAAGGAAGGTCCCGCCTTTCTCGCCTCAGACTGGCTAGAAGGGTTCTCCTATGATTGGCTGTTTAATTTAGTAGCAAATCCTTAGACCACAGGTGGCAAACTCAGGCCCTTGGGCCAAATTTGGCCTGCGGTCTATTTTTATTTGGCCCGCGAGATCAAATATCAAATATATATTAATAGTAGCCCGTCGGCTGATTTTGCCGTAAAGTCTACAAATCCCATAGTGCTTTGCCGCATTAGCGCATCTATTGAAGCGCCCCCTCCTATCTGTTTACATTCATTAGCACTACTCAGCATCTGCAGCGTTACCTCCTCAGTCACGCACAAACTGAAGTCACTCCTCTTAATGAGCACCGAGTTTACTCAGCAACAGGGGCGGATTTAGGACTGAAGAAGATCCGGGGCTTAACACACACACACACACACAGACACACACACACACACACATACACATACACACACACACACACACACATACACACACACACACACATTTGACATGTACTAGTCAACATCATATATATTTGTCTTGTACCACATAATTTTTAATCTGAAGCTACATATTAAGCATATTCAGGGCAGAGTATTGTTCCTGTTAGTGTTTAGTGTGAGATGATAGTAAATATTCCCTTTCTTTCTCCAACAACTTTACCTGATAGTAAGCTAACTTTAGGCAAACCAGCAGCACAACAAATATTTTCAAATAAGACTCACAAACCTGAGTCAACACCAGTCTCATCAAAGCTGGGGTTCTGTCGTTGTACTTTTTGTCTAAAAAATGTCCTTATGTCCATCTTTACTCATGCGTTTCAGGCAGAGACTGTAGAAGAAGCCAGCTGCTGAAGGGCTTCTTCTTCAGTAGTGGAGGCTCAGGCAGGCTGTATACAAACTACTGCCAGCTGCTCCCTCTCTGTTGGACTTTGGTACTGCATGTTACTTCCGCGATTTAGATTCGGGGCTTTTCATAAAACATCCGGGGCTTCAGCCCAAGTAGCCGGGCCTAACGCCGCCCCTGCTCAGCAATTTACCGACTTTGAAGCCCAGAAACAGATTTTGACCGCTCAGTAATCTGTTTGCTGTTAACACAGAAAGCACACCAACAAACTTCCAGACCGAGATGATTTCCAGTGTAGTGACACGCTCGAGTCAGTATGAATCTGGCTGCTGCACTTTTTATCTTTCTTTCCTGACACACTGACCAACTACAAGGTCAAGCTGCTTAGATGTTCTCCATGTTTAGCAGCATGTACCTTTGTGAGCACCTGTTGAAGATGAACAGAACAACACAGGCGTCTCACTGGTGAAGTCCTTCCTCAGCTCAGAGCCTAACCCCAGAGATGCAGTTATCTGGCTGGAACAGGTGACCATCACAGTAAATCAGATTCAGAGTGGAGCAAACTGAGCTTGAATTATTTTGGTTTTCATGAACTTTTTGTACTCCAAAGCACGAAAGTTAATAGGTGAGAAATAGCATTTTCATTTTAGATAATTACTGTTTTTCTTACTTTTTGTTGTTGGCTTGTGAAAAATATTTAACCCACTTTAAAACAGGAACTGGAATCTACGGTGCCCGTCTGGTGACACTGAGGGGAAAAAATAACTTGTGGCTTCGAGGTACAAAATGCGTGGGAACGAGTTGTTAATTCATGGCCACTAGTTATTTTTTCCCTCACCAGACGGGCACTGTAGGAATCACTACAGATAGATGAATAGAAAAGAACATTCCTTTATTGTCTCTCAGTGGGGAAAGCTTGGTGTCATATCAGCAATAACATTACAGGAGCAAATAAAGGACAGTAAAAAGTAAGAATAAAGAGTAGACAACAAGAAAACAGAAATACTTAAAATATTCAAAATATAAACAATACTGTATATATGTACAATTTAAGAAATAAAAGTATTTTTAAAAATAAGATCTATTAAGTAACGAATACCACTGATGTGAGCTTTATTTTAAAACGATTTGCTCTTGTGTAATTTGGTCATACCAGATTCAGTGTTTATTCAAAACTAAGTTAATTTCCAAATGAAAAGGCTCAACCATGCATATCTGTAAATAAATGAAAATTTACACATTTGCTGTCACTTTTTCTAAAGAATATTGAGTTTTTCATTTTGGCCCAGTGGGAATTTGAGTTTGACACCCCTGCCTAAGACTGCCCTGCCACCAACAGAAAGCTGTTTTAGGGAGTTTTGTAAAGAAAATGTGAACTTAGCTCTATAATAAACATTCTGTCCTTTTTTTAAAATTGTTTTTTATATTTCATTTATTAGAAAAAAATCTGCAAAATGTTAAATGTAAACCTATAATAAATCTTGCTGCATGTATCACACTGTTGAACTTTACATCTGTTGGCTCTCGATCATTGAGGTTATCTTAAAGTAGAGTACATAGGATAAACAAATATGTGCCTTAACTGCGCATGAAATATGATAACTGCCATACTTTGTGTTCAACAGGTCTGTTTCTCTTCTAGAATAATGAAAACTGGAGAAAAATAGGTCTAAATCATAATCAGCTTAAAGTTCAGTTAATTGATTTACATTTAAACAGATGGTGAGAGATGTGTTCTAAAAACTTCTTCCTGTGATTTAGAAAAACCGTAAAAGATATCAAGAAGATTTTTTCTCAGATTTTAGCCAAAAATCTTGTGAGTGTGTTAACGTTTGAATGAAGTGTCTAAATTAAAGTTAACCCTATAGAATTTTAGGTCAAAAAGTGACAGGATTTTGTGGGAAAATTACCAATCCCATTCATTTTGATGGGGGAAAAAATCACAGAAAATGTTGAATTACTCAAAAATATTAAAGATATTGATGCCAAAAGTAAAGCCCAGAAAAAGCTTAACAAGCTGATTATTTTGATGCCAAATTTGTTGAAGCCGCAGAAATTTTGAAGTAGTTGAAAAGGTTTAAAAAACATTTGGAAGTAGAATAAAGAGAAACAGGGTTCAACAGGTTTGAATGTGAGTTCAAACAACTATCTTCTATTTATCACCATAAATAAGAAATTCAAGAGTTGAAATAGAAATTGAAAATACTTTCTACTTTTCATATAAACTGCGTAAAACCCAGAAATTGGTTGAAATCTGATGAAATGGCAGTAGTTCATATACTGTACACACGTTTGCCTCATTTTTACAGGTACTGGATTTCTGAGTTTCCCGCAGAGTTCAATCTGAACCCCGAGCTAGCAGATCAGATCAAAGACTTTAAAGACTTTCTGACCACAGAGGGCGATGAGCACCAGAGCCAGCTCATTGATCTGGACAGTGTGTGAGTGACATTTCTGCTAAATGTTGCATGCTGTAACATAAATGCTGCATGCTGTAACATGACTGAATGTCTATTTGACTTGACATCATGTTGTTTTATTGGCTGTTGATTGCTGAGTTGTGCAGGGAAGGATCAGTAACTTATCATTTGTTCACATTTTTTTCTGCATCTCCTCAGCTTCCTTATTCAATAAAAGATAAGTTTGTAGTTCAGAGTTTTTCCACACATCAACTAAATTCTGTATTAAAAGGTAACAGCTGTAATTTTTTGAATGGCCTCATTGGAGCAACGTATTCACTGACTTCAAAGCTGTGGTGTTGTAATCCCTCTAAGGCCATCATATGAATGGAAACGGCAGGTGACTCAGCGCGTCCCGTCTGTGTCCAAGAAAAGGAAAATGTCCCTGCTGTTTGACCACCTTGACTCATGTGAGCTGGCTGAACACTTGACCTACTTGGAGTACAAATCCTTCTGCAAGATTCTGGTTAGTCTCAGCTACATCCAGTGTACTGTTGAAATTTTAGGTGATTCCATATAATATTGCTGTTACTAAGCAACAGGCATCATTATTAAGTGGCATGTTCTGTTTTTAGATAATTTAGTCTATTATAGTTGCTATCTGAAGTCTGTATGCATATTATAATTGTGGGCCTGAATGTACCAAATGGTACCATTCTGTTTAGCACTGTACCATATTATGTCATACTGTACAACAGTGATTTTCAACCAGGGGTACGCATACAAGCTGTGTCTGTAATGAGTTTTCTGGAGACCCGGAATTCAGCCACACACACAGGAGTTAAATGTAAAAAAAGATAATTTATTAACAAATTGAGGATTTGAGTAAGAGCTGGGTTTCTGCAGATAAGCACTGTTTGAGGGACAAGGGCAGTGGTGGGTGCTGGCCGGGTTGGAATGTTCCCAGAATGTTCCTCTGACAGAAAACTCTGCCTCCTGTCTGTGAAAATAGCTCCTCTCCTATGACAGACAAATGTTTAGCCATAGCAAATAAAACCCATTTCATAAGCAGGGTTCAAAAACAGGCAGAGGTCATCAACAGAGAGGCAGAGACAGGCACACTTAACAGAAAGTGGAGACAATAATCAGACACCATGGTTCAGAGCAGGGTTGGAGTTCAGAGGTAAGAGAAGCAGTCAAATTCGTTAAAGAGCAAGACACCCCCTACCAGAGTCTAACTCCACTCTCACTTCATGTTTAAAAAATGCAACAAATGCTGTTGCCTGGCATACCGAGAGGGCGGAGCCGCTAACAAATACACACACACACACAGGCTCACCACAGCATTGTGACATCATAATGTACCAGTTTACATCATAGCATACCTCTTAGCCAATAGCGATGGCAGATTTAAATTCAAATACAGTGCAGAGTTTTTACCTGACAACGGCACAACACTGACAGTTTTAGGCAGAAAATTAAAATTTTAACTAAAATGCACTAAAGTGCAAAACTATTGACTACACGTGTCTGCAGCATGATTAGACACTTGTTTATTTAGTTTATCAGGGAAAAAAAGTTGATTTGGGGGTGACTTGCTCTTTAAGGGCCAGGTAGAGACAACCCGGGAACATGAATGTGGTACAGAGTTTGGTAGATCAGAACAATGAACTGCTGGTATGCTGAGACAAAAGGCTACAAACAATCTGGCAGAGAAGCAAAGATCACTGAGGATTTAAATAAGGGAATGAACAGGTGTGAACCATGAGGTAATCAGACAGAGCTCAGGTGAACTAAATGATGCTGATTAGAGCAGGAATGGCAGACAACATGGCAGGCAGGATATGAGGAACATGAATCTTAACAGTAACCCCTCCTCAAGGTTTGGCACCCGACGGACCATCCGGCTGGTCAGAATGAGCACAATAGAACTCCCAGAGGAGTGACTTATCCAGGTCGTGGCGGGCAGGGGCCATAACCCTCCCAGTCCACGAGGTAGTGCAACACCCGGCCCCAGCACTGGGACTGAAGAGTGCGTTGCACAGTGTAGACGGGACCACCAGCAACAAATCGGGCAGGCAGAGGGGGCCTGGAGGAGGGCACCGGTTGGGACGTAGATACAGGCTTGACACAAGACCCATGGAAGGTGGGACAGACCCGCAGGGTGCTGAGGAGACGGAGGCAGGCCGTAAAAAGATTTTCCACCTTGGAGACAGGAAAGGGGTCAATGAAACGGGGAGCCAGTTTACGATTCTTGACCCACAGAGGAAGGTCCTTTGTGGACAATCACACCCTCTATCCTGCTTGGTACACAGGCGCAGGGGTCCTCTTCCTGTTAGCAGACCTAGAATAGACAGCAGAGGCTTTTAGTAGTGTCTGACGGGCAAGATACCATACCGGGTGAAACCTGAGGGCTGCTGTATGGGCAAATGAGACCTTGGTAGAAAGCTCTTGGAGTGCAAACACGGGGCTGGTAACCATAGACAGCATTAAATGAAGACAAGCCAGTGGCAGTCAAGGGGATGTGATGTGTTCCTTCCAGAAACATGACTCAAATTGAGGGACTCTGTCTGACCCTATTATCAGTTGGGAGTCCATGCAGATGGAAAACCTCTCGAGCCAGGACCTCTCCAAGATCTTTGGATGACAGCAACTTGACTAGAGGGACCAAATGGGTCATCTTGGAAAAAACAGTCAACAATGGTTAGGAGTACAGTATAAGTGTTAGAAACAGGCAGACCTGCGATGAAGTCCATGGATATGTGTGACCAAGGACGATCTGGGATAGGCAATGAACAGAGGTAACCAGTGGAGGGTCGATGGGAGGACTTACCCTGACAACAGATCCTGCATGCTGAGACGAACTCCTTGAAGTCCCGGGACAAGGTCCCCCACCAGAAATGACCCCAAACCACTGATAAGGTTTTACTGATTCCTGGATGACAACAAAGGTGGGAGGAGTGACACAAAGACAGTACCTCGGAAACCAGGTGGTCCAAGACAAAGAGGAGGCCCTTAGGGCACTCAGAGGTGACTGGATGCTGTTGATGGGTTGCCCTTATCCACTCTTCAATATCAAGGTGAGTGACAGCCATCCTAACACCGTCAGTTAGGATGTGGTCTCCGTTTTCAGTGGTCTGATCCTCCGCCGTGTTCTTGTAATGCCGGGAGAGGGCATTCGGCTTGATGTTCTTGGTTCCTGGTCTGTAGGACAAGGTGAAATTAAATCTTGAAAATAACAAAGCCCACCTGGCTTGCCTGGGGTTTAGTCTCTTGGCATTCGTGAGGTACTGGAGATTCTTGTCGTCATTTCAAACAAGGAATGGGTTCTTAGCACCATCCAAATAATCCCTCCATTCCTCTAGTGCCTGCTTGACTGCCAATAGTTCCCGATCCCTTACATCACAGTTACGTTCAGCGGCACACACGCCTCTGGAAAATAAAGCACAAGGGTGAATCAAACCATCCGAGTATCTTTGGCTGAGTATGGCACCTACACCTGAGTCAGAACGATCCACTTCAACAATGAACAGACGAGAAGTTTCAGAGAAGCGGAGAATGAGTAAAGAGACAAACAGGTCCTTTAGGTGTGAAAAAGCCTGGTCAGCTGGCTCATTCCAGACAAAACTGAACTTTGATGATGTGAGGGCATGGAGGAGTGCTGCTGTGTGTGTGTGTGTGTGTGTGTGGGGGGGGGGGGGATCTGTGTTTATTAAATACCTTGTTGAGGTCATGTTACTCTGTGGGAACCTTGGAAAAGTCAGGGAATGCCTCTTGAATCTCTCTGCTGTAATGTTTTCAGTGTTTTTAGCAGAAAAAAAAAGACTAGGGTACATTGCGTAGCTACCGGTAAATTTTTCGTGTGTTCATTAGTGGATAATCTCCGAGATTTCTGAAAAAAATGTTTGTCCTCAAACACCAGTCATCCAGTCTGGCACGCGCTTCATTAAGGACCACATTTTGTGCAAAATCACTGTTGCTAGGTGCGCTGTGCATGACCATCAGCTCAGGTAGAGGAGAGAATAAAAGTGAAGAGTTTTCCAACACCACGCAGATTCCCGCAATGTGACAGCTGCAGCAGCAGCTGACTATACAGCGGTTCCATGCTCGGGCAGCCAAGTAGATCATGGAGGACGAGAGACAAATGGAAATACAGACTGTGAGCAAATACAAGAAATAAAATGTCAAAAGAGGAGTGTGCTTCACATGAAAGTGGGCATGAGGTTGGAAAAAACAACAACTTTGTGAGTATAACGTTTATGCCATAAACATCCAACTGCTCCACATCATGAAACAGAAGAGATGATAATTCTGATTGGATGTGGACTGGAGATCAGATTTTACAGAAGCCCTTATTATCAATTATGACGTTTCTTGTTTAATGCATAAACCTTTACCTCTGGCTTATTTTTTGCTCATAGCCTTGCAGTCCTTAGTATTATTTTTGGTGTGTATATAGATTCACTCCATGAGGTTTCTGGGTGTCGTGGTCTCTGATGACCTCTCCTGCTCTGCTAATACCATGGCAGTATCAAAAAAGGCTCAGCAGCGTCTCCACTTTCTGAGGGTGCTCAGGAGGAACAACCTGGAGGAGAGACTGCTGGTGACATTCTACAGAGCCACTATTGAGAGCATCCTAGCATACGGGATAACTATTTGGTATGCAGGGTGCACTGCTGCAGATAGGAGAGTGCTTCAGAGGGTTATACATTCAGTCCAGAGGATCAATGGCTGCTCGCTGCCCAGCCTGGAGGACTTAGCATACCCCCGTTATCTCAGCAGGGCTTCCAACATCATTAAGGACAAGTTCCATCCTGGGAACCACTTGTTTCAGCTGTTAAGTGTTATGTATCTCTTTCAACTTTCAACTTGCACCCGGGAGTGGCTTCCAAATTTTGTTGTACGAGTGTGTACAGTGACAATAAAGGATATTCTATTCTATTCTGTAATACGAGGAAGACATCCTACTTGCCTAAGTCTGTATGTTTACTGACAGACAGAGAAAAAGGCAGAGAGGTTTTTTTTATATATAATTTATTATCATATCAGTTGTTGTATTTACAATAATTTAATTTGCCCAAACAATCTGCTCGCTCAACTCTGTCTCCGCACGTGCAGATCTCTCCCTGCTTTTGCTCAACTCGCAACTTACAAACCAAAGCCTCTCCGCCAGCCAATCACAGACAGCTTTCTTTCATCCAATTGCTTAGCAACCGGTCATCAGCTCAACATCAACCGGTCCAAACCCAAACCATCCACTGGCTGCAAAAGTGATACTTAGTTGTAATTTATGTGTCATGATTAGGGTGACCCTGCATTGACTTCCAAAAAGAGACACTTTGCCCATTCTTATAAACTGTTAAATTGTACTTTGTTCAGTTTGTTGTTTGAGAAACTGCGCCGCATCGCGGCCTGGCGGGAATGCTAAAGTGGCGCTCAGGTTGCCAAACGAAGGACAAGAAGCCAAAAGATCATGCCGATGTTTACTAGATAAATCACGCTTTAAGAGAAGTCTTGTTCTCACCTGGGGACTCATTTATCAACCTTACTTATGCACAGATCTGTGCGTATTTCATGAGTAGGCACAAATTTACGCATTGTGTGGTATTGACCAAGTTGCAGTTGTGTGTAAACATGTTCCTAAATATAAGAACAGCTCTGACCATCCGTAGGAACAGCATCTAGTGGTAGAACGAAGGAACAGCAGTACTGAAGGTTTCAGTCATCCATGTGTGTTCCTCATCCACAAATTACACTCAACAAAAATATAAACGTAACACCGTTGTTTCTGCTCAGATTTTTCATGAGATGGACTTAAAGATCTAAAATTCATTCCAGATACACAATATTACCATTTCTCTCAAACATTGTTCACAAATCAGTCTAAATGCGTGATAGTGAGCACTTCTGCTTTGCTGAGATAATCCATCCCACCTCACAGGTGTGCCACATCAAGATGCTGATCCGACATCATGAGTAGTGCACAGGTGTACCTTATACTGCCCACAATAAAAGGCCACCCTGGAATGTGCAGCTTTGTCTCACAGCAAAATGCCACAGATGCCACAAGCGTTGAGGGAGAGTGCAATTGGCATGCTGACAGCAGGAATGTCAACCAGATCTGTTGCTCGTGCATTGAATGTTTGTTTCTCCACCATAAGCCGTCTCCAAAGGTGTTTCAGAGAATATGGCAGTACATCCAACCGGCCTCACAACCCCAGACGACGTGTAACCACACCAGCCCAGGCCTTAAATCAATCCTGGTGGCTAGAAGGTCCAATTCAGCTAGGTCCTTGGGTGCATCAGAAGTAGCTAGTTTGTCCTTAGTTTCATCAGTTAATCCTTAATAGAAAGCGTCACAGAGAGCTTCGTCATTCCAGTTACTGTCAAAAGACAAAGTTTGACAATCAATTACCTACTCTGCAACATGCTTCTTGCCTTGCTTCAAATAAAACAGGCCTCGGGCCACCTCCCTCCCAGGTAGAATTGGATCAAAAACTGATGAGTTTTGCAGCCAAGTCCTTGAAACAGTAACAGATCTGTGATCCCTCTGCCATTCTGCTGCCCCCTATTTCTTGGATCTGTCAGACAATAAGGAAATCACCTTCAGCACGTACAGTGAGGAAACATGAGGTTTGCAATTCAAAATGTATGTCACATTGGGTGATAAATGATCTGCACTAGCTTTGCTCACCCCTAAAGCTCAGGAGGGGTCAGGCGTGGCTCCGGGGTGGGTGAGTTGTAACGTTGAGAGGTTGTAGCAGAAGTTGTAGGCCTAGATGTAGTAACAGAGGAAGAATCTCCCAACAAAGTTAACGTTTGCTGCATGTTGGTTTTGAGTTTAGTTATTGCTGTTTCAACTTTTGTTTGCCATTCCTGAATGGACGATGGGTCCATAATGGCCAGACTGTTTCACATGGATCAGAAATCATTGAGTCCAATCAAAACATTTACATCAGCTGTGGTACAGATCCAGATGCAGAGTTCCAGAAAGTTTCCACATGGAGTCTTTTTTTCTGAACCTTGCTGGAGGATTATTAAAGTTAAAAAAATCACCTGAGCCTGACAGGAATTGAGACGGGGTTCAGCGTTAAGGAGATTGAATGAAATGATTTTCATTTAATAATCAGTTGTACGTTCTACTTTTGGGGAAATGTAAACACATTTGACTATGGGGATTCTTGTGATACGAGAGAACAGCTCAAGAGGTCCACGGGTCAAAAATGGTTGGGAAACACTGCTGTACAGCACAATTATATCTTAGTGTACCATATATTTTCATATTAAAAAGTCACCTGAGATATTTTCATTTTTAACCAATAAAACTGTAAGTATACTGTAATAAAATTTTGATACATTCTGTTTTGCATGACTCCACATTTCCTTAGTTTCAGGACTACCACAGCTTTGTGATGCATGGCTGCACAGTGGAAAACCCCATCCTGGAGCGCTTTATCACCCTCTTCAACAGTGTTTCTCAGTGGATCCAGCTTATGGTGCTCAGCAAGCCCACTGCGCCGCAGAGAGCTGCTGTCATCTCCCATTTCATCAGAGTGGCACAGGTTTGTGTGTTTTGTTAAATTCTGTGTTAAGAATCATGTGGACAAAATGACTTAAGATGATTCAATTCAGTTTAATTCTATAGCGCCAAATCACAACAAGAGTCGTCTCAAGGCGCTTCACACAGTAAACATTCTAATACAGTTCAGTTCTTTAAGCCAATCAGTAAAAGGTTTCCCATATGAGGAACCTAGCAGGTTGCATCGAGTCACTGACTAGTGTCAGAGTCTTTACAGCAGTCCTTATACTAAGCAAGCATGCACAGGGCTGTATGTTAACATGTTTAGCTAATAGCACTGGTGCTATGAAGGTCGTAGGTTTTGTAGCACAGAACAAAAAGTTGTAGCACCAGCATAACAAATTTGTTTCAGTCTCTAAAAACCAAAAGTAGTTCTTACAAGTACTTAAACACACTGACAAACACCAGTGCATATAATTAAAACACAATAACAACCACCAAAGCAAATTCCTGGTAACGTGAGTCTAACTCATGTGCTTGACAATAAAGCTGATTCTGAAATATCTTCAGACATTTTTGTCAGTGTAACTTCGAAAAGAACATTTTCTTTTATTCAAATTTGTGTAGATTTGCTCATTACAGATGTCCGTCCTCAATGGCATAGACATAGAAGAGTAGACACCTCGCTACTGTGTATGATAGTTGCATTTTCATGGTCTACTTTTTAGAAACTGCATGGTTAACAAGATATGTTAGCTAAGGCTTTAGCTCCGTGGAGATCTGGAGCTTTCAAACTGTGGTAGAGTGCCATTCATAAACCCGTTTAGATGCCATAATGGGAGCTCATTTTATGATTCATCAAGCAAAATATGTGCTCGTTTGGTTTATGTTATGTGTGACCACCGTGTTGTCTTTATAAACTTTTCCCTTCTCAGACCTTGGTTTGGTGCAGGTTGTGTTTTTGTGTCTTCTTGTTTGTTTGTTTTTCTGTTCTGTTAAAGGTTTAAAATAGGACTGCAGCTATTGGATATTTTAGCATTTGAATATTCTGTTGAATCGTCTGATTAATCGAATATTCCATTTGACAATGTTTCAAGTGAAACAAGACTGTGGTCTGCTGCAAAAAATATGAAATAAAACAAAACAATTATGAGGCTCAAATGTCAGACTTTTGTTATAAAAGGCTCAATAGGGAGAATAAGTCTCCTCCCTTTTCGGTCGGCTCAAGGGTTCCTGAAGAACAAAAAATGAAAGCAAGTCAACGGGGCTAAAGAGTTATTCCCAATCCACTTTGCCTTACGCCTGGATCGCACATATGTTGTACTTCTATTTAAATGAAAACTACCATATTTTCCGGACTATAAGTCGTACTTTTTTTCATAGTCCGGCTGGTCCTGCGACTTATATACCAAAGTTACTTATATATCAAATTATGTATACCACGCTGCTGCGGGCCGGCTCCGGACCAGGTCTCAGCTCCTCTGCCCCGCCATCACC
This sequence comes from Nothobranchius furzeri, assembly GCF_043380555.1. NCBI lineage: Eukaryota > Metazoa > Chordata > Actinopteri > Cyprinodontiformes > Nothobranchiidae > Nothobranchius > Nothobranchius furzeri. The sequence continues at coordinate 64,705,830 of NC_091742.1, forward strand.
TGTTGGAGACCGTGGCGCGCTGCTGCGCCCTGGTTGTTTATTCGGTTATTGTTACTGGTACATGTCTTGCAATGTGAAATGCTTGGTCTCAGATTTTGTAAGAAAAATAACAAAATTTCCCCCCAAAATGTGACTTATAGTCCAGTGTGACTTATATATGTTTTTTTTTCTTCTTCATTATACATTTTATGGCTGGAGCGACGTATACGGTAATGATATGTGTTTTGACCATGCCTGTCACGTACTTTGAGCTTTATCAGCTTGAAAAAATTTGCTGTTAACATGACTACAAACCAGACACCAGTATGTAGGGTTGTCACGGTAACCAGTGTAGCGGTAAACCCTGGTAAAAAAAGTTGACCATAATAATAACTGTCTTGTTTTAAAAAAAAATATTATCTCGGTGGAGTACCGTGGCTGCGGAGTAGGCGCGGTGACCCTTACCAGCCACCGTATCGTCTGCGGAAGTTGCCGGCGGCACATGCACACTTTGTTGTTTACAACCAAAACTTTCTTGAAGCTAAAGCTGAAATAATGACCAAAGGAGGAGATGGCAGCGCTCAGGACATTTATTATCCCTCAAAGAAGACAAAGTCGGAAGTATGGGCATTTTTTAGATATTTGAAGAATGCCGAGGGACAGTTGATAGAAGACGGCTATGCTGTTTGCAGCACGTGCAGAAAAAGTGTCTGTGAAAGGCAGCAACGCTTCAAATCTCATGACACATCTGTGTGACCATCACCCACAATCCTACAGTCAATGCAAGGCAAGTTAACGTTAGCATTTTAGCTAAAATGCGTGACTCGAAGATTTGGGTTGAGGGAGAATGCAACGAGTCACTATATAAAGCAGCCGCAGCGCCGCTACCTGCATATAAACCGTGTCGCGGACACCCCCATGTTGAAATGACGCTATGCATTACGGGTCTCCCAGGGGCAGATAAGAGTTGGTCTCTCTCCGAGAATCATTATGAATTTAACAATGATTACTGCCTGATGACATTTTCCCAAATCTGCAAAGCTCACTGGAACACAAACTGAGGACAATATTTTCCTGATATAGGGTTTATTACTCAAGTAAGGGTAAAAAAAAGTATCTGATTAGAAGGCTACTTGTGTACTGAGTATCATCTGAACTAATATTTTTAAAATGATGACCTCAAACAGACAAAAAATAAGAAGTTATGGGCAAATATTGATATTTTAAAGACCAAAGGAGAAAAATGTAAACAATTAAACAACATAATTACAAAATAACAAATTTTAGGCAAAAATTAGACACAAACTGAGGACAATATTTTCCTGATATACAGGGTTTATGTAGTTGTCTGAAAATGTAACACGTTAAAAAAAAAAGCCGCGATAATACCGAAAACCGTGATAATATTGGTCACAATAACCGTGAGGTGTACCCCGACTGATTGCCCATTGACCGCTGGAGATAGCCACCAGCGCCCACCCCCCACCCCACCCCCCCGTGACTCTACGTGGACAAAGTGGGTTCAGACAATGGATGGATGGCTGGATGGATGGATAACCGTAAGCTAAAATTTTCACACCGTGACAACCCTACCAGTACGTCACCACAGAATCTCCTCTCCCCTAGCTGCTACTAGCTGTTTTTACCACATGGCCAGATTTATGGTGGTTCTTTCCTCCTAGAGGAAGGATTTGAAGATTGCTGAACTTATAGCCACTTTCCTCTGTTTTTCTCCGTGTCTGGTTCGACTAAGTCACTTTTGTGAAGAACATTTGTAGCCCTGGACTTGTTTTCACACAAAACCTCAAATTTCGTTTCCCCCCGTTCAAAAATAAGCGCGTTCTTGGTATCAAAATGCATCTTTAAATTTCACAGACATCATATGTGAAATCTCTGGCACATAATAAGTGGAATTAGAAAATAGCATTTTTAGCCCCATTTCCTTTTTTTGTTCTTCTGGGGACCCATGATCTGGAAGTAGATGGACGTGACTTAGGCGCCCTATAAATGTATTAAATTGGTGTTGTATAGTTCCCTCTTTCCCATCTGATAGTTACAGTTAGATATTAATGAATGAAAATTTTTTACCTACATTTCGGTAACATTTAAGGTTAGTATCAATATCACGCATCTTAATCAAAAGAACAAATATAAATATCCACAGTTAAAGTATGATCAGTATAATTTAATGTATGTATACATGTTCAGTGGTACTGAAAATGCTAATAACATTTAATTTCAACCACTAAAAATGTAACGGTGACATATCTATTATGTACAGGTTAGCAATAATCTGTTTTAGACTATGTTTCAAGATAGCCATGTTTTTGAAATAAATGTTACAGTGGCTTGCTATAATTCTGTAACGGTGTATGGAGCAGACTCGAATCTGCAGCCTGACGTCTGTGGTTGTGCTGCACAGCGCTGCAGATAGCTTAGAATAGGATGATTGGGACTTTTTTCCCGCTTGTAGAGTTTAGATATTCTTAGTTTCACAACCATCGTTTTTTTCTGAACCCCGCTTAATAGTGAGCCTGCTAGCATTAGCTAATCTGTCCGTAGTTGCACTTTTCATCCCAAACTTTGGTTCGTCTCTGCCTTTGTGTCTTTGCTGGTTTCTCTGTTTTCCTCCACAGATTAGCATGTTGTGCACAAGTGAAAGGCATTCCTTACACAATAACAAGCAACTTACATTTGTTCCGATAAGTTCTGTGGAAAAAGTAACTTGGAAAGATGTGAGTGCTATGTCTAAAAATAGTTTATCGCACAGAGAGTTTTTTTCAGCGCACGTGCGACATTGTACAGCCCTGGTGCTGCGATAGTGGAGAGGAAAACGCCCTTTTAACAGGAAGAAACCTGCACAGTAGGTGGCGGAAATGCACCTAGATGTTAGATGCCACCCGCCAATAAACAAGAAGAAAGAAGAAGAGGGACTCCTGACAAAACCTTGCATCTTCCATCCTGCACTGATGTTTTCTGTTTCTGAGTCATGGGGAAAGCCATAGAATTGTCACAGGATCTATGAGAAAAGGTGACTGAACTCTATAAAACAGGAAAGGGATGTAAAATGATATCCAAGATACTGATAATGCCAGTCAGCAGTATTAGAACTCTGATAAGGAAGTGGAAAATGACTGGTTCTGTTAAAAACAAACCAGTCAGGTAGACCAACAAAAATATCTCAAAAATGACTTGCTGTGGTATCAATTGCACTAATAGAGCGTCCATGGAGTCTCCACTTCATTTTTTTCAGGATGTAAAATTATATTTATGTATTTTAGGTCACTGGCGCTCTTGCACTAGCTGAGCTTAGATTTTAACGTGTACTGTTTAACCATGAAATTTAAATGTAATAGGGTAAAACCCAGTGCATTTAACATAACGCTGCATTTTTGAAAATGGGTTGAAATATGACATGTTGGTGGAGCTTGGTTCCAACTATCGGTATGGTCCCCTCCCCTCAGCAGCAGCTCGGCGCATCTTTGACCGCAGCGGCGCCTGTCTGCTGCGCGGGCTGCCGGCTTGTGGAGCTCTCGGATGGAAACCGATGTTTTCCACCCGGTTCCCCCCAGCTGCAGCTCAGCGCATCTCTGACTCAGAAGCTCCAGTGTTTTGCACAATTAGCTCAGGTTGTAGCTAGGTAGCTACCTCTGTTAGCTTAGCTCCCACCTCCACGTTAGCTTTGGGTTAGCTTGTAGCTACATCACTTCAGTTCGACATGTGTCTTCATTTGATCCCAGCCTTACAGCACTACCCTCAGCTCCACCTCTTTTCCCTTTTATGGAATTGTCCGGGCGTGACGAGACATGTGACACAATCAAAATGGCGGTGGTGGCCACCTCCCATTTTTGATGAAAAACTTATAATACAAGCTTATGGACAGGAATTGTTCAGTATATATGTCCAGGGTTTCTCCCAGAAAATGAGTTAAGCCTGGCGGATTCTGGGGTTGGGGAGATCGCGCGCTCCGTCCTGCAGCGCTCCTCCGTGCGAGCTGGTGGGGGTGGGGGATGGGGAGGGTTGGGGGGGGGGTGTCGCGCGCTCCGTCCCGCAGCGCTCTTCCGTGATACTTTATTAGATTATGGATCGTATTGTTATTTTTGCATTGGTAATTGGTTGGGGACTGTTTTAACAGTTAACAGTTGTGTACTTATTTTAATAAGTACAGAAATAAAAAAAAAAATAATTGACTGTGGCATCTATCAGTTCATGGTTGTGGTTGGTTATGAAATTGCTACCATGTGTGTCAACAGGGTTACTTTGACATACCATGAACTATAAAATATAAAGTTCTAAATTTACTTCTAAGGTGAGTTCTCTGTTCTTGTTGAGAGCCACTAACCTGGCGGCAGCCAGATCTCTATGAGTAGCCCCGCCCTGTGTCGAGTCTACACATTTTGATCTGAAATCTCTGCAGCAGAAACTGTCTGGTAGAGGGGGCACTATCTGGTAGAATATTTTGAGCTGATTGGATGACGCGCGAGGCAGTGCCTGGCTGGCAATGGCTACCATATTTTTTCTTTAGCCAATCACAGTAACAACTCAAACGACTTATACCAAATACACCTGGAAAACAATAAGAACCAGCTCAAGCTTCATTCATTCACTTATATGGCAATTACCATGTCTTCGAGTGATTTCTGCCGGCTTTGCGAGAAGAATATGTGCAGAAAGGGTGTTTTAAGTTCCTCTACAACTGATTCAATAGCCGCTTTTACGCGAGCATCAACTGGCGCAACCATGTTTGTTTTGCTTAGCTGGGCGCTTGATACTATCGTCAAAACTAACTTCTAACCTACAGCACAGTGCTGACACATGATTGGATTGGTCTATTTTGGGCTGGAGGTCAGACAGTTTAAACTGGAGCGGTACAAGATGCATTCTCCTGAGTTTGGAAAACTCCAAATTTTTCCTCACTAATGCCAGATCAATTGTCAACCAGATGGATGATCTGAGACTACAGGTTGCAAAAATGTGAGCGATTAAGGTCAGCTGCTTGTTGGTGATCACGGAAACCTGGCTTCATTCATTTATTCCGGACTCGGCTATCGAGCTAACAGGCTTCACATTGCTGCGCCACGGCAAGAGCAGAGGTGGGGGTGTGTGTGTTTACATAAACAACAATTGGTGTACGAATGTAGCGGTGTTGGACAGCTGTTGTTCTCCAGATCTGGAGTATATGACTGTGAGGTGCAGACCAATTTATCTGCCGCGGGAGTTCAGTGTGGTGATGACCACTGTTGTTCACATACCACCAGATGCTAACGCTAACTCGGCTCTTAAACAGCTACATACTGTAGCAGCATTAGCAGCCAACAGAGCCGGTATCCTGATGCGGTGTTCATCTTGGGGGACTTTAATCACGTGGACCTAAAAACAGTGCTCCCCAAATTCCACCAGCACGTAAAATGCACAACTAGAGGCGCTAATATGTTAGATAAGGTCTTCTCCAACATTAAGCTGGGCTACAGAACAAAACAGCTTTCACACCTGGCTCAGTGTGACCACATGTCACTGCTGCTGATTCCAGCATACACCCCCCTCGGGAAATCTGCTCCAGTTGTCATGCAGCCCATCAGAACCTGGCCTGAAGATGCCACTCTGCAGTTGCAGGACTGCTTTGCCAGGACAAACTGGGACATTTTTGAACAACTTGACCTGGAACTCTTTACAGACCGTGTACTGTGCTACATAAAGACCTGCATGGACAGCGTTACAGTGGAGAAACCTATCCGAGTCTATCCTAACCAGAAGCCCTGGATGACAAAGGAGGTCCAACAGCTGCTGAAGGAGAGAAACGCTGCCTTCAGATCGAGTGACAAGGCCCTGTACAGCACAACACACACCAACCTGAAAAGAGGCATCAAGAAGGCCAAGAGAGACTACAGGAGGAGGATTGAGGAGCACCTGGAAAGTAATAATAGCAGGCAGGTCTGGCAGGGAGTCCAGCACATCACTAACTACAGGACGAATCAGGGAGCCGCTGAAGGTGGCGTCTCAATGGCTGAGGAACTGAACCATTTCTTTGCCCGCTTTGAGGTGCCCACACCGGTGACAGCAGTTAAGCCTGATTTATGCTTCTCCGTCTGCATCAGTGTGGAGACACGCAACGCCATTATCCGTCCTTGCATAGGGCACGCAAGTACGTACGGAGTCGAGCCCACTTTTTTAAACATCCGTGGAACGAGACGGATTTCGCAAGCTTGTGATTGGTCAGGACGCCGCTGTTGTTTACAGCGCCGTCATTGCAAAGAGAGCCGAGGATAACTAGCGGCAGACACGGAGAAGCTTGAAGAATACCTCGCGAAAAAACTCTAAATATATGAACGTTCAATTCTCCCGTGACTGGAGGAGTGAAAAGATGCGCAGCAAGCATTTTATTTGTGGACGGAAATGACAGGAAACGTGGGCTTAGAGGTGGGGAGCGCATGAAGCGGTGGGAGAATGAGAGACAAATATGTCCGTGTTAAAAGTCTCTTATATACACAAAAAACACAATAAAAACACACTATCTTGGACCGATACATGACAGGATACCACAGAACAGCGCTACGCCCTCTGTGGTCCTGCCGGGCAATTGCTTTGCAACACTCTCCAGGAGACGGAGAAGTATGAGAGCAAAACGCTTCCGTCAATCTGTGCGTGTCTGTCCCTTGTGGAGCTGGCAGAGAAGAATAAACCAGGCTTTAGACGCGAAGCAACAGTGGCCCACAGCGACACCGCTCCAAACTTTAGGGTGCAGAAGCATGAAGTGAGATGCTCGCTTCTGGCTGTCAACCCCAGGAATGCAGCTGGCATATCGGGACGTGTGCTGAGGGACTGCGCAGAACAACTGGCTGGGGTTGTCACAAAGATCTTCAACTTGTCATTGTCCCTGGTCTCTGTCCCACACTGTCTGAAATCCTCCACCATAGTCCCCTTATCAAAAAAATCACCTGTAACCTGTTTGAATGACCTGTAGCACTCACTCCAGTCCTGATGAAGTGTTTCGAAAGACTGGTCCAGAGTCATATCATGTCCTTCATCCCTCCCATCTTTGATACTCATCAGTTTGCATACCAAGCTAACAGGTCTACTGAGGATGCTGTAGCTGTTGCTCTTGAAGCTACTCTGTCCCACTTGGAGCATCATGGGAACTACGCATGCCTCTTCTTCGTTGATTTCAGCAGTGCCTTCAACACTATCCTCCCTGACAGACTGGTGAGCAAACTGTCAGACCTTGGACTCCCATACTCCTTTAGATAAAGGACTTCCTGACAGATCACAAACAAAGGGTCAGGGTGGGCCCCCACATTTCCTTAGCTGTCACCATTAGCACTGGCTCTCCCCAGGGCTGTGTTCTGAGCCCCCTGCTCTTTACGTTGTACACCCACAACTGTGCACCCGTTCATAACAGCAACATCATTGTGAAATTCGCAGATGACACCACTGTGGTGAGGCTCATATCAGAGGGAGATGAGTTTGCCTATAGGCACGAAGTGCAGCGGCTGACAGCGTGGTGCACAGAGAACAACCTGCTCCTGAACACAGCAAAGACAAAAGAAATTGATGTGGATTTTAGGAAAAAGAAAACTGATATCAGTCCACTCTTCATCAATGGGGACTGCGTGGAGAGGGTGTCTGGTTTCCGCTTCCTGGGTGTACACATCACAGACCTGTCCTGACCTGTCCTGGGGTGTGAACACAACAGGGGTGGCAAAGAAGGCTCAGCAGAGACTTTATTTCCTGAGGGTCCTCAGAAAAAACAACATCTCACAAAAACTGCTGATGTCCTATCGCTGTTCCATAGAGAGCATCTTGTGCTACTGCTTCTGTGCATGGTTCTCTAGCTGCACATCAGCACAGAGGAAATCACTCCAAAGGATTGTGGAGACCGCCCAGCAGATTGTCGGCTGTCGTTTGTCATCTCTGGATGAACTTCACAACTTTCGCTGCCTCAGGAGAGCGGAAAGCACCCTAAAAGATCCCTCACACCCTGCTCATGATTTGTTCCAACTACTGCCATCAGGCAAAAGATACAGGAGCATTAAAACGAGGACAAAAAGACTACACAGCAGCTTTTATCCTGTGGCTATCAGGGCACTGAATGGCAATTAACACCCCCACCCCAAATTCTTAATTCAATTTTATGTGCAATACTGCATATAATAAACTGGTGCAATATTATTATGTATATATTGTTAGCTGTCTTTCACACAGTCAGTGTGAAATTATTCAAGTGCAGAGGTTCATGTGCAGTACTGCTCTCCCTTTTATATACATTTTTAGATCCTTTTTTTTTTGTCTTTTTATGTATATTTTTAATCTAATTATTTGTTTTCAATTTTGGACACGGGGATTGCATCTAATTTTGTTGTACTTGTTGCAATGACAATAAAGGTTATTCTAAATTCAAATCTCGTGAGAATTCAAGCAAGGTTAGAGAGCTGCGTCCCTTATGAAAAATAACTAGGAGCATATGTTTGGCAGGACACATCCACTTTTTGTCTCTGTTGTTACACACTCTTAAGAGCGTCTTGAACAGCTGCACTCGTCTGCCTGTATAACCTTGGCCAGACTGTACTGCGGAGACAAATTTCTTAGCTTCAGGATGCTGGGCCACTGACAATAAAGTTGATTCTGATTTTGATTCTCGGTAATCACAGTAAAAACAAATTAAATCAGATTACAATACAAGCTGGGCATTATGCTTGACACAGAAAAATGTAACTAAGTTTATTTAAATCAGTGATGTTGTGGCAGGCCACTAGAAAGTTACACTAGCTGCACATAAGTAACAGGATGCAGGCTTGAGTGGCTATATCTAAATGTATGTTTTTTTTTTTACTCATGTTGAAGTTACTGGTGAAACATTGAGTTGAGTTTTGTAACGGAATGAAATGACGGTTTTCCACCTAAAAGTCATTTCCCCCCCATCTCCTCAGCAAGAACTAATCTGCATGAGATATTGTTCAAGGTCTCATGCTTTTGTTTCTAAAATGTTTTCCTTTCCAGCGCAAGAGAAGAATGAAGACAAAGGACTCTTTCTTTTTAATAAATCAAAGAACTCTATTTTTAATAAGCTAATCAAACAAAGTGTTAGTCAATAATAAAATGTGAACCAATTTGTGAAATGAAAATATTAATTACTTGATATTATAATCCTGTAGAATATAATAAGTAATATAACTTTAAATGTTTCCACTAGAGACTGATCACACGTAAGGTTAAGCCACATAACACATTGCTTTTACTGATCCAATCAGAATCTGCCAGATCTGACGGAGGCGTGGTTTTGGTGGTGTTTGGTAAATCTGTCATCTTTTCATTCGACCGTAAATCAAAACATCCAAATCATAAAACTATGCCCATGTCATCTTTAACACCAGTTCAAAGTTTTCTAGAGAAGTTGTCGGAGTGGCCAATCCGTAACTTTCCTCTTCAGCCGAAAGAACCAATGACAAACTGGATAAAATCTGTTGCTGTTCCAACTGCTGCAATGGTTCCTTTCAGAATAAAAGCTGAACCATCACGACCCCATTTTGGGTCTTGCTGGGTGCCAATAAACTGTCGTGACCCGGAAGTATCTCAAAGACTGGTCTGGTCGGCAACCGCTGCTTTTCCTACCGGCTTCGGTTCAAGAGAGGGTCAAGCTGGACCTCGACATTCCTGATCTAACGGGGACTTCCGAAAGGGTATGTAGACCGACAGAATGGCGTCTCAATGTGGGTTATGAATCTCCAAATCAAAGCTTATTGCGAAGACATCACCTTCACTCCCATCAGAACTAATCGTTTCTCCGGATTTGCTGGTTCTGAACAACACTCCACACTACACCATTCTCCGTCTCACTTCACCTTAGTTACACCATACATTTAGTGTTTAAAGTTAGTCTAGTTTTAATTTGTTTAGTAATAAATCTTTAAACTTTTAAAACTTGACTCTCTTCTCGTCTCTCAGTCAATACGTAGCGTTACACAATCCCTGCAATAAAAAGTTCCAATCTTCTTAAAAGTACCCAAAGATCCATAAGATTGATTTCATATTTATTATGGAATATCATGTCTTATGGTTCATTAAATAATATGTAAATTAAACCCTTTAGAGTTTATTTAATTTAAAATACATTCAGCTTTGTTTATTTAATGCAGATTTTTGTGTTGCATTGTTTGGAAAAATGATCATAACACAACAGCAATCACTTGAAAGGTTTTGTAATACTATTTAAGGAACATATACTTTTTGGAAGTATTTGTTCATTTATGACAAAATTGCTTCACACAATGAAAGAATGACATTGCTGCTTAGGCTCCAGGCAGGGCACAGGGTCAGGGACTGAACAGAATCAGATTAGTTGTTCCTGTGTGCTCAAAAAGTTTTGTCAAATCATTCACACGTAGGTTTTCATTTCATTATCTGAAAGGATCTTTAGTCACAAAATGAAATATGTTTTGTTTAGTTTAAGCTTCAAAACAGGAACATCACTATTTTCTTATTAAAGTTTTACAATAGTGATGTATTCAAATATAGAGAGAGCAAATTGAGTATACCATGCGTGCTAATATAATTAGTATAGCATTTTTTAACAGTATGCATACTCACTGTGAACGTATCAGTGTGAAGTAATCTTATGGCAGTAGCTCTTCTGTACTTTCATGGTGTAAAAAAGCTTAGTCTCCAGAAGGTTGGAGACCCCTGCCTTAGATGTTTTCTCAGCTTGATGCATATCAATTATTTGATCCTTCCCAAACAGACTAACATGTTTTTGAAAGACATGAGATGTGTCTTTTGACATGGTTGCTTAAAAAATGAGGAGCAACTCCTTGCCCCAGTTGGGGTTTAATAACTTGTTGCCAGTTGAAATATATTCAATTAATTATCTAATATGAGGCTTGGACCTATTTGCTTAAGCCGGGCGGACACTGTGCGACTTTTTCACTCGTAGCGCTCAGCTTCAGCTCAAACTGTACGACTTCCTCGCAGGACAGATCTCACGAGTCATGCTCACTCTGCACAACCCAGTTCTCGGATGTGACTTGACTGCTCACAATGTATGTCTGTTAGCAACACGTCGGACCTAAAAATATGCTAAAAATAGCAGTTTTTACACGACTCATCAGACTATTTCTTTTGTCTTGTTTTGCCTGTTGTCCTTCGGGAGTGCTGCAGGAGGACACACAGGGATTTATGGGGGTTGGATGAGGAAAACGAAATAAAGAATGTCAATCTGTGTTTTGTGATCAGTTTCCTTTGATATGAACATGACGAACACACTTTCTTGACAATCCTTGTCATTGTGAGTAAAAGACGTGTAGAAATAAAAATGAACAATGTGTGTTATTAGGGAAATAGCGGGTGAGCGGTGTTGACGCATGATTGTGCATGCCCCGTGAGCGGTTCTGGTACTTTTTGGGTCGCAGCCGCTCGCTGCACCTCTTCAACCCTCACGAGGAACGAGCAAAATATCAAACACTCCGGTAGTCCGTGCGAGCTCACGATTGCTGATCGGTAGCTGGTCAGGTGGTGTTAATCGCCTCTCGTAACCCCCTGTAAACTACACGACGCTCAGTGCAAAACTCGCCCCGATCTTGTGGATTCTCGCACGAGTGGAAAATCGGCTCAAAAAAGTGAAAAAGTCGCACAGTGTCCGCCCGGCTTTAGTTAAATACAGGTGGCAACTTTCTTTTGGCCATGCACCAAGCTTTAAGTGGTTTTGAAATTAATTCAGAAGTGACAACAAAGGTTGTCCTGAATCAAATTGTATTTCTGAATGATTCAAAACAAATGAAACAAAGAAAAGAACTAACATTTCGACAGTCTTCGACAGAGTTACTCTGACAAAGACATTCTGTTGAAACGTTAGTTCTTTTAACTTGCACCAAATAAATTATAAGATTGAACCGAGTGCTCCGGCCCACTCCCCTTTTTGATCCTGGCCGTGAGAACTGGAACTCAACAGGATGCTGCGCAGATTGCCAGTTGTTTTGATTCAAAACAAATACCAAGCACAAATGTTCCCTTTCCTCACCACTAAAAACCCTCAAGGCCACCTTACTTGCAGCAGTGGTTCATAAACTAATCTACTTCACCTCATGCTCCTACTTTCTCTGTATTGGCAGAAGCTCCTAGAGTTGCAGAACTTCAACACACTGATGGCAGTGGTGGGGGGCCTCAGCAACAGCTCCATCTCTCGTCTCAAAGACACCCAGAATCACATCAGCACAGAGACCAACAAGGTGAGGCAGCTGCTTATCTGTTTCTAGGATCCGTAGTTATCTGCATGTCGATCCACTGATCCACTGAACATGTGATACTGAGTCTTGATTCAGCAGCTCACATGTTCTCGGCGAGAGCTGCTGAGTTGTGTATCTTCGCCCATTACTCTCGCACAGTGTCCTTTTAGAAGTATGAATTTGATTGGGGAGGACGGGGCAGGGTGTGTAGTAGTGATGTGACAGTCGCAAACAAAATGGCTCTCAGAGCCTGCTTGTTGATGTGACTGATGGGGGCTGGTCCCTCTTTAAGGAGCCAATGGAAGTGAACCAGTCTGTGCTCGCAGGCCCTTGAGCTGCTAAAAAAATTGCAAAACACGCTCAAGTGCCTCTAGCCTCTTTTATTTTAAGACCGACCATCGCACCATTACAGAGTGATGAATCAGAATTTGTGGGTCTCGTAAATGCGGCAAGGAGCAAAGGGGAAAGTTGATAGATAGATCATAGATTGGTTGGCAAACGCTGTTCCATTTGTCCATTAAAGCTTCGTTGCTTCTTTGCAGTCTTCCAAGCCTATATTCGCCAGCTGCATTACCTGTCATTCTTTCCTTCCACATATTTCCTTCCACCATTCCTTTTCACACTGTACACCTCAGACTTCCAGTACAAATCAGAGACCTGTCATCTACAGAAATACTCAAATGACTCTGCAGTTGTCGGGTGTATCAGAGATGGACAGGAAGCTGAGTACAAAGAGCTGGTGGAGTACTTTGTGGCATGGTGTGGAAACAATCATCTGACCTTGAACGTGAACAAAACAAAGGAGATGATTTTAGACTTCAGAAGAAACAGGGTGGAGTCAAACACTGTTTCCATCATGGGAGAAGAAGTGGAGGTGGTTGAGGAATACAAATACCTTGGAGTTCACCTGGACAACAGACTGGACTGGAGAAAGAACAGTGAAGCTGTTTACAAGAAGGGACAAAGCAGGCTGCACTTCTTGAGGACGCTTAGGTCCTTCAATGTCTGTAGCAAGATGCTGCAGATCTTCTACAAGTCTGTTGTTGAGAGTGTAAGCTCTTCAGCCATCGTCTGTTGGGGCAGCAGCATCAGAAGCAGGGACCTGAAAAGGCTCAACAGCCTGATAAAACAGGCTGGTTCTGTTCTGGGGACGACTGTGGAACCACTGGAGGAGATAATGCAAAGAAGGATTCTCCAGAGAATCAAGAAAATGATGGACAACCCTGAGCATTCTCTTCACAAGACTGTCCGACAACGGAAGAGTGTCTTCAGTCAGAGGCTTCTTCAGTTTGGCTGCAACACTGGCCGCTACAGGAGATCCTTCCTGCCAACAGCCATTGTAATATACAATAACTCTTTGATTACTTGATTATTATTATTATTCTGAGCTACTACAGCAATCAATTTCCCTCTGGAATTAATAAAGTATTTTTGAATTGAATTAATTGAATTGAATTGAATTTGTTGAGACTATTTGAGGATCCCTCCAATATCTCAACAACAGACAGGCATATGTTACAAATCCTGTATTAATAACTCTGAAAGATTCTTTGTCTATCTGCGGAACCAGACTTCTGTCTCCTTTTATTCTATTTTTAATCTTATTATTCATGTTATATGTAGCACATTAGTACCGATGCAAGTTCCTAGTTTGTGAATTGTTTGTTCACTGACAATGGCAATAAACCTATTCTGATTCTGATTTTGATTCTGATTCTAACAAACACAGCCTTGGTGTACAGGGTAGGTTGCATCCTCACCATGTCTCCAAAAATCTCACAACCTCTTTTCACCCCGGGAGCCCCTCTTCACAACTCCAGATAGCATGTAAAAATGTCCCCCTTTCCTTCCCACATTTCCAGCATAGGTCATCCCTACCAATACCCATTAACCTGGGTGTGTGTGTGTGTGTGTGTGTGTGTGTGTGTGTGTGTGTGTGTGTGTGTGTGTGTGTGTGTGTGTGTGTGTGTGTGTGTGTGTGTGCGTGCGTGTCCTCACAGCAGTGAGGGACAGAGAAAAACAACTTTAGTCAGAGGCTTTTTAACTCCACACCATCCAGAAAGATAATGAATCGTGCAAGTGGGAAGCCCCTGCGGGCTGATCCTATCTACTAGTCCGAGACTCCCCCTATTGGTAGGCATGCTTTTGAGCTAGCCAGTCAGTCAGCATTGGGCGTGTCGGCCCTGTTCGGCTCCAGGCAGACCACCTCAAGAATAGGGCTGAAAAAACGTCTTGTCACGCTCAGGAAAATTCAAAGCTACCTCCATCCATCCATTCATCCATTTTCAGCCACTAATTCAGAGTTGGGTTGCGGGGGCAGTAGCCTAAGCCGAGACACCCAGACTTCCCTCTCCCCAGCTACTTGGGCCAGCTCTTTCGGGGGAATCCCAAGGTGTTCCCTGGCCAGCTGAGAGACATGGTCCCTCCAGTGTGTCCTTGGTCTACGTTTAGGTCTCCTCCCAGTTGGACATGCCCAGAAAACCTCACCAGGAGAAATCTTGACCAGATGTCCGAGCCATCTCGACTGGCTCCTCTCGACGTGGAGGAGCAGCGGGTCTACTCTGAGTCTGTCCCGGATGGCCGAGCTTCTCACCCTATCGCTAAGAGAGAGCCCAGCCAGCCTACTGAGAAAACTCATTTTGGCCGCTTGTATCCACGATCTTGTTTTTTCGGTCACTACCCAAAGCTTGTGACCATAGGTGAGGGTATGAACGTAGATCGACCGGTAAATTGATAGCTTTGCGTTTTGGCTCAGCTCTCTCTTCACCACGACAGATCGGTACATAACTGCAGACGCAGCATCAATCTGCCTATCGATCTCACGCTCCATTTTTCCCTCATTCGTTAACAAGACCACGAGATACTGAAACTTCTCCACTCATCCCTGACCTGGAGAAGGCATTCTACCCTTTTCCAATTTAGAACCATGGACTCGGATTTAGAGGAGCTAATTCTCATTGCAGCCACTTCACAGTCTTACTGCAAACCACTCCAGCAAAGGTTGGAGATCACTGTCTGATGAAGCCAGCAGGACCACATCATCTGCAAAAAGAAGAGACTTGATCCTTAGGCCACCAAAAAAGATCCCTTCAACACCTTGGCTGTGCCTAGACCCTAGACTCTGCAAAGATCACCCTAAGGGTACAGAGCTAGTCCAGTGTTCCACGGACAGGACAGAAACCACATGCTTCCTCCTAAATTCGATGTTCGACAATCCGTTGGACCATCCTCTCCAGAATCCTTGAATAGAATCCCACCATGACAGGCAACCCTGTGGCCACAGCTCCAGTCAGCTGCCTCAACAATAGAAGCACGGAACATGGCCCACTCAGACTTAATGTCCCCCGTTTCCCTCGGAACATGTTCGAAGTTCTGTCAGAGGTGGGAATTGAAGCTCCCTCTGACAGGAGACTTGGCCAGACGTTCCCAGCAGACCAGGTCTGACTGGCTTCCTCCTCCACCATCGAAGCCAACTCACCACCAGATAGTAGTGGTCAGTTGACAGCTCCGCCCCTCTCTTCACTCGGGCGGTATTCAAGACATGTGGCCGCAGATCAGATGAAGCAACAACAAAGTCAATCATTGAACTGCGGCCTAAGGTATCCTGGTGCCAAGACCACATCTGAACACCTTTATGCTAGAAAATGGTGTTTGTATGGGACAATCCCTGATGTGCACAGAAGTCCAATAACAAAACATGTTCCGATTCAGATCAGCAGGGCCACTCCTCCCATCCACACCTCTCCAGGTCTCAATGCCATTGCCCACATGAGCATTAAAGTCCCCCAGCAGAACGAGGGAGTCACTTGAAGGAGTGCTCTCCAGCAATCCCTCCAAGGACTCCAGAAAAGGGTGGGTAGTATGAACTGCAGCTTGGTGCATGAGCACAAACCAAAGTCAGGATCCATCCCCCCATACAAAGGCGGAGGAAGGCTACCCTCTTGTTCACAGGGGTACTAAGATGAGGGGCAAAAAGTATGCCCACCCCTGCTCGACGCCTCTCATTAGGAGCAACTCTAGAGTGGTAGAAAGTCCCTTTCAAGGAAACTGGTTTCAGAGCCATGCGTTGAGGTGAGTCCAACTATACAGCACCTCTCAACCTCAACCACCAACTCCGGCTTTACTCACCAGAGAGGTGACATTCCACGTACTAAGAGCTAGTTTTTGTAGCCTAGGATCAGACCGCCATGGTCCCTGCCTTCGGCTATCACCTGACACACACCGCACCCAACCCCTTTGGCCCCACCCATGAGTGGCCAGGTCATGGAAAGGGGTACCCACGTGCCCTCTTCGGGCTGTGCCCAGCTGGGCTCCATGGGTGACTCGCGAACGTGCCTCAACTCCATACCTGTCTCCAGAAGGGGGCGCCGGTGACCCTTGGCGAGGCAACACTGTTTCCATTTGTCGTGTTCTTCATCAGGAGTCTTTGGGCTGCACTTTTTCGGATGGCCTTTTATTGTGGGCAGTCTGAGGCACACCTGTACATTATTTTTGCTGTCTTAATCTCCTTGATATGCCACACTTGTGAAGTGGGATGGATTATCTTGATAAAGGAAAAGTGCTCACTAACACACACGTAGAAGGATTTCAGAACAATATTTGAGAGTCATGGGTGTTTTGTGCATTTAGAAAAATTTTCAGATGTTTGAGTTCAGCTCATGAAAAATGGGAGCAAAAACAAAAGAGTTGCATTTATATTTTTGTTCAGTGAAGTAAAAAAAAATAAATTTCAACCCCAGGGTGTTATTGTAGTATATAACCAAAGTGTATATCTGTTTTTAAAAGTTTTACAAATGTTTATTTTCATGCAGAAAATTAAAGAAAACTAAGTGGTCAAATATGGACATTGGCCCTGTTCTGGTAAAAGTAAAATAACATGAACAATTTAAATAAACATTATTTTTAAATCATATAGATGATTATAAAAAACTTTGGAATAATCTAGCCTATTTTAAAACATTGTATCAATGTAGAATAATACAAAATACCTCACAATAATACATTACATTAATTAAATACTATAGTATATTTTTCTAAAAACAGATTACTGTAGAATGTTTTTGAAAGGTATTGCACAATAGATACCATTTCTGATCAAATATAGATTATTAGAATATTTTATAATAAATATCAATATACAGTAGAATATTAAATGTAGATGTTGGTCCTATAAAGGGTCAAAGGTAAATATGGTTTATATATCTGTTTCCTCTCCTAGAGCTTATGTCCTGCTCTTCAGCCTCACGGTCTAAAGGAATTTCCCAGTGGGTTCCCAGAGAAATCTAAAACCTGTAAAAACATTAACACAAAAGTATTCCTGTGGAACTTGCAGTTAAGAGAACAAATGCTCACCTGAAGAGCATTTAAAACATGCCACACAAGACAAGCAAAGGGTAAAAAAGAAGCAAGAGCTACTCTAGCTTGCTGCTACTCATGCCGCACCGCGAAAGGGAGTTGCGAGAAGTTCAACAGTGCTGTCAATGACAACTTTTCACATTCTCACTGTTGTTCTGACATGGTTCAAAGATTGTCGGTCCTCTGGGGCCCCCTTTGCCCTGGGGGCCCTTGTAAACTACAGTTCTGACAATGATTCGATAAGCTGAGAAGCTTCGATATCGGGGAGGGGCTCGTAGTAGAGCTACTGCTCCTCCAGCACCAGATCTGATTTTATACCAATTTCAAAATTACAGCACAAACAAGGGCTCTTTGAATTGACTTTTTTAGGCACATAATTCTTAAAACTAAACACTGACAGAAAACAGATGAACAGTGTTTCTAGTAGTTTATGACTACAAATCATAAATATATTTAATTAATCTGACTAATCTGTTCATTCTTTCACTTATAAATGTTATTCTCCTTGATCTGTTTATCTTCAGGTTTTTAACAACTTAATTGAACTAGTGACGTCATGTGGAAACTACAGCAGGTACCGCAAGAGCTTCTCTGAGTGTTCGGGCTTCAGATTCCCCATTCTTGGCGTGCACCTCAAAGACCTGATCGCCGTTCATGTGGCACTACCCGATTGGGAAGACAAAGAGAAGATGCGGGTTAATCTGCCCAAAACCCAACAACTGTACACCATCCTTCAGGAGCTGGCGATCATCCAGAACACACCTCCAAACATAGACGCAAACACGGATCTACTCAATTTGCTCACAGTGAGTCTCAAAACCAGACAGTATGTGTTGGAATCCAGGGAAAATGTGTGGATTAGCCCATCTGAAAGATCTGGTGTGAAACAAAAACATGAGTGAAAGCAGGCAACAAACCTTGTTAAAGGTCTTGTGTGCATTCTTTGAGCCTACACACACAATGAAATGATGGTGAACACACCAAAGAGCACGCCTGTTTCAGACACAGACTTTCTCCTGCTGTGATCTGACTGAGTTCTGAACGAAACACACTTGTAGCAAATCTGTGCATGGACTCAGGCCAGACATTTAATCTAGACAAAAAGAGTCATAACATGAAACATGAATGAGGAAAACATTTAAATAAAGTAGTCACAGTAACCAGTGTTTCACATTTATTTTATTATCAAGAACAGCCACTGTTTTCCTCTTTCCTATTCATCTTCTCTCTCCCTTTTCTTACATTTTTGTTTCTCTTTTTAAACATTTTAATGATTTAGAAATCTTTTTATACTTTCCTTTTTTTGTGAAGCGCCTCGTGATTTTTATCTTGAGAGGCGCAATATGAAAGATCATTTTCTTTTCTTTTTTCTTTCTTTTAGATTTTGTGCTCCAGATATAGTCTAAAATCACATCATAACACTTTAGTAGGACATAGGATAAACATATGTGTGTCTTACCTGAGTATAAAATATAATAAAACTGACCAGTTTTGCACAACTGTGTGCAGCAGGGCTTCTAGAATAATGAAAACAGGTGAAAAATATGTCTAAATCATAATCAGCTTTGAATTAAATATTGATTAAATGATACACATTTAAAAAGATCAGCAGGAATCTGACCCGTTAAGAACCAGGGAGTAGAGACAATAATCCTGACGCACTGACTTTAAAACCTTCGTCTTAAACATGTTCAGTTAAAACCTGTTAAAAACAAGTTCCTACTTTTTAAACCAACAGCATAACAGCATAAGCCCATCTATATGTTTATGTGCATCGGGCCGATATTTAGCATTTTTTCATCATCGGCCGATAAGTCTCTTTAATAGAACCAATTTAAAGTCAGTCACCTCCGCCGGCAGCCCGCCGGTGAAGGACCCCATCCAAAACCCTGGGAGTATTTACCTCTGAGTAAAAGGTAAGGCGTCTCTTTGGTGTTTCTAAACCATACAGCTGTATATTTTGTACATGGGGGGGGGGGGGGGGGGGGGGGGGTCTTAGGTGTTCGCTGGAGCTTTTGACAATTAAAATTGCGCCCACATTTTGAAAGTTAAACGCATCTCCTTCAACAACGGTAGTTTCTGCATCTCTACTGTTCCCCTGCTTCAGCCCCCCCCCCCCCCCCCCCCCCACGCAGCGGCCACAAGCTCACTGGTGCACTTGCAGCCTCTCAGAGTTTCTGCTGCTCTAAACATTAAAATATTTATTTCATTTTCTGTTCCTCACTTCTGATTACCTTCAATGGTGTCTGGTTGTTGCAACCACCAGGTACAAAAACTAACTTTGTTTTTATTTGACTATTTTTCTGTCCTGTCTCTGTTTATTATCTTCCTGCATCTCCTCTCAATCCTAAAGAAAAGCTGCTACCTGGCTTCATATATGATCACCTTATGAGTTACCTTTGAACTGCAGTTCTAAAAGATCTACCGACCGCAAAAACAGCGGAGTGCGCGCTGTGCACTGACCGCACCAGTGCGGTGCGTCACCGGAGGACAAAACAGGTGATGCGCTCCGCTCCACGCATCAGGCACAAATAAAAGACAGAAAACATAAAAAGAAATGAGCCGACATGAACGATTGTGTGTTAAATTTGTTTTTGAGGTGGCGACACTTAATTTGATAATGTTACTGTGGTCGTACTCGGGACGCAGATGTCTGGAGCGCGTCAACAATCAGAGCTTTGCATGCGCAAGCTGGTTAAGGTTAGGATGGGGGTGAGCAGGGTTCCCACGCGTCTGGGAAAACCTGGAAAATGATAGTCCAATTTTCCAGTCATGGAAAACACATGGAAAATGGGGGGAATTGCAAAATGTCCTGGAAATTTTTGAGTTGTCCTGGAAAATAATTTTCCATCCTTGTGGATAAACAAATGGATTAAACATTTTGGGCAATATTGGGCTGTAGCGCTTCTCCTTTAATTTCTGCATCTAGCTGGCACAGCGCCCCACATGACGCTTCCAACCAATGAGATTGCATAATCCCCTTCAGTTCCAGTTCCACTTCTGTTTTTCCAACTGTCTTTTTGGCTAGATTTACAGATTTTTCACCCCTAGATTTATTTCTCTAAAGAAGGGCCAAAAGTAGCGACTCGGTTCGCGAGTATTGCGTTATCGCAGTTTATAGAGCGAGAGGTTTTTCTCCTTCTCTCTGTTGAGTGACAAAGGAGCAGCGGAGAGCTTTTGTTTTTTTCACTCATGCGATGAGACGAGTGAACTTGAGGAGACCTTCAGGATAGCAACGGAAAGCAGGTAGTCTACCGGACCCGCGCTCCACTCAGTAATTCATACTTGTTCTATCGTCCAACAGCAGAAACAAAAATATGTGAATGATAAAAATGTCATGAATTTGATTCTATCAAAATACGAAGTATGTGCTCAGAGGACAGAGCCTCAGCTGTTCATACTGTTTTTAGCTAGCTACACAGACCGCAGCCAGGTGGCAGTGAGAACTGGACTGGCATGGTCATTGAACAAAGTTGTTAACGTAATTAAATTGAATTCAACACGGCTAAATTAATAACTAGAATGATTTTAAGTGGTAACTATATATTTATCATAGTAATGTTACGTACAGTCCAGACTAAAATGGTAGCGAACAACTACAAGTACTTATCTCTGAGGTAGAAAAAAATATTTTTCAGGTCCAATATGTCTGTGGTGTTAGCGGGAGATATTAGCCTAGTCATCTATCCTGAATCTTGTTTCTGGATGACTGGACTAACCTAAAATGACCAATACTGGAACAACAAAATGCAGTTTAACATCCAACTATGTGGAATAAGCAGTAAAGTGTAATGTGGTGTGTACAGTAAGTATAATACATAGAATATGAAAGATATGAAAGAGCTAAGGTTTGAAAAGTAGGCCTAATTTATTGTATAAACAGTAACAATCTTTCAAAATATGTCTTTGTGTCCTTTATAGGCAGGAGTGAGTGATGTCAGGAAGACGGTGCCAATTCAAAACTTTTCAAAACTGGCTTTTTGCTAGCCCCAAGACTCTCTGCCTGTGTGTTGGGGTTTACCCCAGTGGACGAGAGGGTAGCTTCCCTGTGCCTTCGGGTCGGGGAACGGGTCCTGACTGTAGTTTGCGCTTATGGGCTAAATACCAGTTCAGAGTACCCACCCTTTTTGAAATCCCTGGGACGAGTGCTAGATAGTGCTCCATCAGGGGACTCCATTGTCCTGCTGGGGGACTTCAATGCTCACCTGGGCAATGACAGCATGACCTGGAGGGGTGTGATTGGGAGGGACGGCCCGCCTGATCTGAACTCAAGTGGTGTTTCATTATTGGACTTCTGTGCAAGCCGCAGTTTGGCCATAACGAACACCATGTTCGAACATAAGGATGCCCATCGGTACACTTGGTACCAGGGCAGCCTAGGTCGCAAGTCGATGATAGACTTTGTAGTCTTATCATCTGACCTACGGCCGTATGTTTTGGATACCCGAGTGAAGAGAGGAGCGGAGCTGTCAACTGATCACCACCTGGTGGTGAGTTGGATCAGATGGCAGGGGAAGATGCTGCGTAGACCTGGCAGACCCAAACGCATAGTGAGGGTCTGCTGGGAACGCCTGGCAGAAGACCCTGTCAAGACGGTCTTCAACTCCCACCTCCGGCAGAGCTTTGACCGTGTCCCGAGAGCAGTGGGGGACATTGACTCCGAGCGGGCCTTCTTCCACTCTGCGATTGTTGAGGCGGCTGTTGCTAGCTGTGGTCGCAAGGTGGCCGGTGCCAGTTGTGGTGGTAACCCCCGTACCCGCTGGTGGACACCAGAGGTTCGGGGAGCCGTCAGGCTGAAGAAGGAGGCCTACAAGGCGTGGCTGGTCTGTGGGTCTCCGGAGGCAGCAGATAGGTACCGGATATCCAAGCGGGGTGCAGCAGTAGCAGTTGCCAAGGCAAAATCTCGGGCGTGGGAGGAGTTTGGTCAGGCCATGGAGAAAGACTATCGATCGGCTCCAAAGAGGTTCTGTCAAACTGTCCGACGCCTCAGGAGAGGAAGACAGCAACTCGCTCACACTGTTTACAGTGGGGATGGGGAGCTGCTGACATCA